>NC_091459.1:3636523-3936523 GCF_027789765.1 Dendropsophus ebraccatus
TTCTGCAGTAGTGCTGCGGGCATGGAACAAGAACACTATAGGGACTCACATATTTTAAGTGCCCCCCCCCCCCATTTTTAACCATCCCCCATTAATAAAAATTTAAATCAGCCATTGTTTCCTATTTTAAATATAAAACAGTAAGCATATTAGGTATCGTTGTGTGAACAATTGTCTGATCCATTATGCCGTAATGTTGTTTGTCGTGAACGGTATAAGCAAATTGCTTATGCAAATAAAAAATTGCTGATATTTTTTGTCACATCAGGTATTTGATTATAAAAAATTATAAAAAATGATCAACAAATCCCATCTACACCAAAGAGGTACCGATCAAAGCTACAGATCATGGCTCAAATAAAGAAGAAGGCTGTAACAGCCAGAATATTTTTATGGTTAAATGTCATTAAAAAGTACCATTGATTCCGCAGAAAAAAAGCCCTCATACAACTCTACAGGCTATGCTCTCACACTGCTGAAATTTAGTGGATGGCCGTCATTTACTGGCAAATAATGACTCAAACAACCCGCCAGTGTTTTAAAATAACAGTAACTACTTGCCAGTAAATGGCGGCCATCCACTAAATTTCAGCTGTGAGAGCATAGCCTTTCTGTGTTTTCCATCCACTCCTGGTTTTGGTTGAAAAATACTGAGCAATATACTGTGTGGGAGCATAGCCTTATAGTGAAATAGGTCATTTTCATATAACACATTCACTTTAAGGACTATTTGTATGTCCAATATGCAGCGGTTTTCAAAAGCAAATTGCAGCGGCAGATGTATTGTAATTGTTAAAGGGATTGTTCAGGAAGCAAAGAAGTAGCTCATACCTTCCCAGCTGCCTCCCAGTACCTGCTTCCACTCTTCCCAGTAAGTCAATTACAAATCTCTGGCACTTTCTGGCACCAGTTGATTCGAAAGGAATTTTTTTTCCAGTTTACTACCCCTTTAATTAATTGATGATTCAGCATGTAATATTGATCAGCTTGTATCCCGCAGCGCTGGTGGTAGTCAGTCAGAGCCGCACTGTGACAGTCTGTATATTCATGTAGGATTCTGTGTGCACGTCCCGTCCGGTAGTCACACATTCCGCTATGATCGCTTCTCTCCTTGGATTGGAAAGTTGTTGTTTTTTTCTCGTTTTCTTTAGGCCGCGTCCTTGGTGTCTCATTGTATTGATTTTCAACAGTTTCACTCTTGTCCATTGGGTTTGAAGGAAAAAAAAAATGGATTGATTGTGACCTAGCTCCTGGGTTCCCCGGCCCGGCGTAGACCAGGATCTCTGCATGGAGCTGCTGACATATTGAATTAGCCTTTTAGACATATTGAATTACACGTTTATCACAGGATTTTATATATTTTTTACTTCTTACAGTTCAGAAGCTTTTTATTTTTCCTCCTTTTTTTCTGTTTTTAACATATCGTGAATTTTTTTCAGTATCATAGCGGCTGCAGAGCTTTGTAAGGACACAATGGACCTGTCATCAGATGATCTCCCCGACTTCCTGAAGGGGTAGGTCACAAAAAAATTCTTTCGGATCAACTGGTCCCAGCAAGTGCCAGAGATTTTTAATTTACTTCTATTTAAAATATAGTCTTTCAGTACCTATCAGCTGCTGTATGTCCTGCAGGAAGTGGTGTATTCTCTCCAGTCTGACACAGTGCTCTCTGCTGCCACCTCTGTCCATGTCAGGAACTGTCCAGAGCAGCAGCAAATCCCCATAGAAAACCTCTCCTGCTCTGGACAGTTCCTGACATGGACAGAGGTGGCAGCAGAGAGCACTGTGTCAGACTGGAGAGAATACACCACTTCCTGCAGGACATACAGCAGCTGATAAGTGCTGGAAGACTGGAGATTTTTAATAGAAGTAAATTACAAATCTCTGGCACTTTCTGGCACCAGTTTATTCGGGGGAAAAAATGTTTGTCCATTATTCTCGATCAGGTGACTGATTGCTCTTTGGGATTTTAATTAAAAAGGCCATTGAATTAAATAGTAATAGTAAAGACGGTGAAAAATGAAAGTGCACTTTGTTTTATCTGATGAAGAGGACGTATGTCTTCGAAACGCGTCATGTTTGTGCTATACTAAGTATTTTTTACTATATTAAATTCATTTATTCAAGCTTTTGGCCACTTCTCTGTGTGGACAGCTCTGACCTAGAGTACCTTAATTTCTTTTTAGTTTATTCACTTATTCTCTCCACGGGCCCCTTTATTTTGGGAGTATCCTTTGGTACAGTCAGCTCAGCAGTCCCTAGAGGTAGTAGGCCCCTATACAGTGGACTGTCACCTAACAAGACCCTGGATTCGGAGTTGTACCCTGTTGAGGGGTGATATGCACAAAGCCCAAGTGGCGTCCAGGTGAGCACCTTCTCACATAATCCTTATCCTTGGTGTATTGAGGTATCACACGAGGCGCCGGTGCCCGCTTTTTTCTTCTTTTTCTCTCCCTTGCTACAAGATCATGTCATATAGGATGAGAATCATAAAGCCGATCACTGCCGATCATTTTTGTATAATTGCAGAATAAGTTCCTGTGTATAAACGATTATTTAGTTGTTTTCCCGTTACTGCTCAGGTAGACGTTACAGCGGCTGCCGCCATATGTTTCCCATCCATCAAATCAGCCGCTCATATCGGAAGCTCCGGCTTCTCATCATCTTTCAGGCTGTATACATCTGCATTAGAGATTGTAAAATCAGGTTACAGCACCACCGTTTCCGAGTAAGCGGCCTGAGGCGATGCACCGCCGCTGCTGCAGGACCCCGGGAGGGCGCAGGGTCATTTGTTTCAGCGCCACTTCCTGGGATTTCTTTCCTATAATTAATGAGGCTCCGGCCGGCCGAGAGGCATCAGGGACGTTTTTTTGGTGAAGTATATAATTTGTTTTATTGCGGCCGCACATCATGGCCGCCGTGACCTTGTTCAGTTCCCTCAGTGCCGTCATTTTAGTTAGCTCCTAACTTTGTCACTTTATGTTACATCGCTATTTATCATGACCCTATCACACAGAACGATTAAACAACCAACGAGAAATCGTTTATCGTTCTGTGTAATATGGGGAACGATTTCAGGTTAGCGATTGTTTATCGTTATTCGTTAATATTTGCTTTGTCTACCAGGACCCCCAGCCCGCCGATTCTCCTGGTAGCTCCGGACATGCTCGTCCCTCCAAAGTACAAACTACAGAAAGCTTCAGCTTTCATTGATGTTAAAATCCTACATGATTTTTAACTTTTCAGGGTTATACAGTTACTATACATTATATACCACATGCTGCTATACTGTACAGTAACTTATATATCACATATCCAGCTGCTGTGTTATCAGGGTTATACAGTTACTATACATTATACACCACATGCTGCTATACTGTACAGTAACTTATATATCACATATCCAGCTGCTGCTGTGTTATCAGGGTTATACAGTTACTATACATTATATACCACATGCTGATTGCTATACTGTACAGTTACTTATATATCACATATCCAGCTGCTGTGTTATCAGGGTTATACAGTTACTATACATTATATACCACATGCTGCTATACTGTACAGTAACTTATATATCACATATCCAGCTGCTGTGTTATCAGGGTTATACAATTACTATACATTATATACCACATGCTGCTATACTGTACAGTAACTTATATATCACATATCCAGCTGCTGTGTTATCAGGGTTATACAGTTACTATACATTATATACCACATGCTGATTGCTATACTGTACAGTAACTTATATATCACATATCCAGCTGCTGCTGTGTTATCAGGGTTATACAGTTACTATACATTATATACCACATGCTGCTATACTGTACAGTAACTTATATATCACATATCCAGCTGCTGTGTTATCAGGGTTATACAATTACTATACATTATATACCACATGCTGCTATACTGTACAGTAACTTATATATCACATATCTAGCTGCTGTGTTATCAGGGTTATACAGTTACTATACATTATATACCACATGCTGATTGCTATACTGTACAGTAACTTATATATCACATATCCAGCTGCTGTGTTATCAGGGTTATACAATTACTATACATTATATACCACATGCTGCTATACTGTACAGTAACTTATATATCACATATCCAGCTGCTGTGTTATCAGGGTTATACAGTTACTATACATTATACACCACATGCTGCTATACTGTACAGTAACTTATATATCACATATCCAGCTGCTGTGTTATCAGGGTTATACAGTTACTATACATTATATACCACATGCTGCTATACTGTACAGTAACTTATATATCACATATCTAGCTGCTGTGTTATCAGGGTTATACAGTTACTATACATTATACACCACATGTCCTGCAAGAAGTGATGTATTCTTTGCAGTCTTAGGGTATGTGCACACTGCTATGGAAATCATGCGGATAACTTGG
Organism: Dendropsophus ebraccatus; assembly: GCF_027789765.1. Lineage (NCBI taxonomy): Eukaryota > Metazoa > Chordata > Amphibia > Anura > Hylidae > Dendropsophus > Dendropsophus ebraccatus. Next base: position 3,640,954 of record NC_091459.1, read on the forward strand.
TACCAACCCCCCCCCCCCCCTTTGGGTCAACAGCAGAAACTGCTCAAGCCTAGAATGGCGTTTATGGGACGGGCGGAGAGTCAAGCAGGAGCATGCACGGGATCTGCGGCAAGTTATCTACGTGATTTCCGTCGTGTGCACATACCCTAACACAGTGCTCTCTGCTGTCACCTCTGTCCATGTCAGGAACTGTCCAGAGCAGCAGCAAACCCCCAAAGAAAACCTCTCCTGCTCTGGACAGTTCCTGACATGGACAGAGGTGGCAGCAGAGAGCACTGTGTCAAACTCGAGAGAATACACATGCAGGACTTACAGCAGCTGATAAGTACTGGAAGACTGGAGATTTTTAAATAGAAGTAAATTACAAATCTATATAACTTCCTGAAACCAGATGATTTGAAAGAAAAAGTTTTTCACCGGAGTGTCCCTTTAAAAGGTCATTAGAAAACCTTCACGTGTTTCAGCCCCAGTAGCAGTAAACTTACAGGTCTCTCATTTTTGTTTTCACTTTTTGACCTCTATATGTTTGTCACTTATAGAGGACATTGATTATTTATTTCTATCGGCATCTTTCCATGTGATGAGACGTCCGTTGCTGCATTGCTGGAGGGTCTCCATTAGTAGATCACTGCCCCTGTCGGGTGGGCGGACAGTCCCCCCCATTGGAGGATGATTGTTCTGTAATGAGTTATGGAAGAAGCTATTATTTATTGTGATACAAATGCGCGGTTACTAATGGCGGTGACATCACGACGGAACGTTCTCTATTGTTACTCAGGGATTTGTTCAGGTTAATAATGGACGTATAAATAACAGAATGTTTGCCACTAAACCGGCCGTCTATGAGATGGAATTTATTAGCGCTGCCTCGCCTTGTTAATGTTGTGTTTTATAGAGCGGGTTGGCAGCCGTCCGTGATTTGTCCTCTCCTCACTTGATTATTTCGGCCGTTCTTTAACTTTAATGAAGAAACTTGTTTGCTTTTGGCATTAATATCGTTATTTCTGAAAGTGTAAGCGTCATGAGGTGTTATACACAGTATGAAGAGGAGGACGGTTATGGACGTCATATTTGGGGAATTATCCTTTTGTTTGGTGACTTCTGTCATTCTCCCCCCGGCTGTGGAGGTAACGTCCGGACCTCTATAGCAAATCACGCAGTACTTCCCGAGACGCCATCTGTTTGTAGCTGAGAAAACGTTATTGCTAAAACTGAGATGGAATATATATCATCTTATTTTATTTGGATTGTGGACACATTTAGGTGCAGCCTGCAGTCCGATTAACCATTGCCATCCTTATAATTTACCACCTTCAGAACGGCCATACATCTTGTGGACAGAGCAGGAACAACGGCCATTGTCCCTGCATTAGTGGCCGCGATTAATTGACACAAGCGAACGAATAACGATAATTTTAGGTTCAGATCTAAATCAACGAACAAGGACATACGAACGATTTTTCGATTGTTGCCTGCAAATACACGGAATGATTATTGTTTAAGTTTGAACGATGTAATAGGGCCCAAATAGAGGTGTAATAATTAATAACTGGTAATATCCTAACTGCAGATATAGGATTTCTGAGGCGCCAGTCTGATTATATTCTGTGTGCAAACGTATAGAAGTCACATAGTGGTGAACGCTCAGACTTTATAAAGAAGTGGCGGGCTTCTGTTCTCCTGCCCATGAACTTACATCTCGAAAGAGTTTCCCGAGTATCGACATGAAGACGCCTACAAGAAAAGATTTACCTGCTGAAAGGAATTAGCGGCGTATCACAAGCCTCTCGCTCGCCCGTAGCAAGAAGCTTTCCTGAGAATGTGTTGATGAAACGTCCGTTTGAAGATTAGTCAGAAATGTGTCTGATATCTCTTAATACTCTGCCGTTCAGTGCTGCAAACCCTGCAGGTAACGCGCTGGATGGGAGATGTTACCGTCAGCAGCCGCGTTCGGATGTCTGACACTTCAGCATCTTTGTGGAGCCGGAGGGAGGGAAGTGGGAAGAACAGGCAGAAAAGTTTTCTAAAGTACAATTCTATTTATAAAGTATTAATGTGAAGCCGCTGTCGGCTTCTTATTTTCCGTTTCCATGCTAATTGCCGCGCTCGCGATCCTTACATTGGACACCCACATTGGCGTCGCCCCGGCTCAGATGCTGCCACTTGTTTGGATGCAAAGCACATAATTATAGGAATGTGCCAAAAATAATTCTAATTGTTCTCTTTTCTTCTCATCCTGCCATTGATTGGCGCTCAGTGTGACTGCGCAGCTGTACAATACTTTTATGTGTTCGCCGGCTCATTCACCAACAAGAGAGAGCAGACATATATAGGTCATATGAGATCAAAAACTTTTATCACACGGGCGCAAAGCTGACAGAAGCGAGACGTTCAGGCATCACAAGCGGCGCCTGTCTACTGAGGCGTATTGTGTTTTATTTGCAAGAATGCTTTAAATGCATAAATTCTGCTACAAAGAAAGAAGTGGTGGAAAATGTTAAAGTGTCACTCGTTAAAAATTTTTTTTTTTCAGAAATCAGTAGTCCAGGCGATTTTAAGAAACTTTGTAATTGGGTTTATTAGCCGAAAACTGAATTTTTATCATGAAAAAAGCAGTTTGAATCTCTCCCCCTGTCTTCATGGTTTTCCTATGGAGAGAGGGAAATGAGACACCAAAACAGGACAACAAACAGTTAATTTAAAGCTACATCACCGGGCTCTCTCCTCTGATGTCACCTTTGACCTCTGAATAGCTCCCCTACTGAGTAATCCTTTGTTCTCTGCTCTCTGCTGCTGACATTTCTTCTCTGTCTCTCCTCCCTCTCCATAGCACAAAAAGGACCCGCCTGATTGAAATCTCCTGATTCTGAGGAGTGGATGAGAGAGAGGAGATGGGGGGAGGGACCTGGGGAAAGTCTTTTTTAAATGCAGAAAATGGCAGATTCGCCTAATAAACCCAATTACAAAGTTTCTTAAAATCGCCTGGACTATTGATTTCTGCAAAAAAAAAATGTAACGACAGTGACTCTTTAAGGAATTGGTCACGCTCAGCTCAGTTCGGAAACCCAAGGCAATTAATTACCTTAAGGGTACAAACCCACAGGCCGGATGTGCAGCGGATTTCTCGCTGCGAATTTGCAGTGAAATCCGCTGCAGTTCTCGTGCTGGTTAGGTTCTATGGGAAGACATTGACATCCCACTGCCAGTATGTAAGTGACAGCCCTGTTAACCCCCCGCCGGCCGGAGCATACTGTACCTGCGCCCCACTCTGGATTGCTTCGGGGGCTCATGGCTGGACGTCCTGCTCAGCCAGTCTTTGTGCCGTCCCCCGAGTGGGACATCCAGATGCCAGGAGCCATCGAAGCAATCCGGAGCGGGGGGGCAGGTACCGTCTGCTCCGGTCGGCGTGGGGTTAACAGGGCTGTCACTTACACACTGTCAATCCTGCTGCGAGTATGTCTTCCCATAGAAACTAACCGGCAAAGGATCCGCTGCGAATTCACAGTGAGAAATCCGCTGCACATCTGGCCTATGTTTGTATTTCCATCCCAAGAAGTAGTGCCAATTCACACTGAGCAAAAGTGGCGGAGTTTCAAGCAGCCGCCACCAGAAATTCTGCCTGCCCCGTTGATTGAATGGGATTTCTTGTGCACCTCCACTCTCCGCCCAAGGAGCTCACACGTCCGTTCTTTGGGTGAAGAACAGAGACGAGAAATCCCATTGAATCAATGGGACAGGCAGAATTTCTGGTGGCGTCTGCTTGAAACTCCGCCACTGTTGCTCAGTGTGAATGGGCTCATATAGCTATACTTGTAGGGTTTGTCAAGTTTAATATTTTTGCAAATACAATCTTTTAGCAAACCTTCCTCCATCTATGCTGCTCTTTCCCTCCCATTGTTGACAGCTCGTTGTCAAGGTTACCGACCACCACTCTGCTGGTAGACTACTACTTTATTTATATTATACACACAGGGGGAGATTTATCAGACATGGTGTATAGTAACACAGGCTCAGCCGCCCCCGGCAACCAATCAGATTCCACCTCTCACTCCTCACAGACTCTTTGGAAATTGAAAGGTGGAATCTGATTGGTTGCCGGGGGCGACTGAGCCAGTCTCACTTTACACCATGTGTGGTAAATCTCTCTCTCTCTGTATATATATATATATATATATATATATATATATATATATATATCTCACTATACATCTAAATTACAGCTATTAATACAGCAGCCAGTGCCGTACTCTGGTATACGCATACGCCAGTCTTAGATAAAGCCCCGCCCCCTTTCCCCTTCCGGATCCTTCTATATATATGCAGTGCTTTGCGTTGTCTGAAGCCGCGGCAGTGTAATTCTGCTGGCACCGTCCTTTGTACTTAATGGAATTAAAAGTGCCGATCACTTCTACATTTGGTATTGATAAACATCTATGCTGTACGGTAGCGGTGTAATGGATGGCCCCTATTAGCGGTATCACAGCAACTGCTGAAAGTCCCAGTGATGTCACAATGTAATATAGAACGTCGGCTTCTACCTGTATATCCCCTTTATTTCAGTAATACAAAGGAATTAATTTTGGTTCTTAGCCAAAGTCTGGAGAGACACTGGATGTTCTTGTCCTAGGAGGAATAATATATAATGATTCAGACAGGGCGACGTAATACAAAGCTCGGAGATTATACATCGTGATGTCTCCGGATGCTTCCGCCGTACAACGGGATTTATAAATGGACGTTCTGCTCCGGGAAAAGTAGGAAATCTTAGTGTATTAGTGACTGGTCCCCTGAACCAAGTGCTGAGAGAATTGGAGAGGACGACCGTTCCCAAGCGTCGGGCAGTGTCTGCAGTCTAAGCAATTCTCTCTGACCTAGGCCAGCGACCAGTAGATCTGTAAGGGGTTGGGAGTAGGCCAGTATCGTCTTTGTTTAACCATAAGGATGGACCGCCATTCAGTATGGACGTCAACGTTTATCAACGGGGTGGAGCACATGTCAGATGTGAGTATCGGTGGGGGCCCGATGCGGAGTGTATGTTATAATGCAAGCCTATGGAATTGCCGGAAGTTTCCTAGGCTTCCAATATAATTCCATAGACGGCAGTATCAGCAGTTTATAGCTGAGCGCACTGCCACCTTCATTCTAGTGATCGCAGAGGGTCTCGGCACCCGGACCTGTTATAATAGTTACACTTTCAGGCTATGTTAAACGATGTCCGTTTTTAGCTATTTTTAATTGAAGTCAATGAAAAACGGCCATCTAATACACATGGGGGGGGGGCGATTTACGAAGGATAAGCCAGAGGCGTACGCCAGGAAGAAGGTGCAGATTTGCCCCTTCTCCCTGGCGTAGGCCTGGCTCGCCCGATGGACGGGTTGGCAGAGCTCGGGGGGGGGGTGATAATGCGGGGAGGAGGCGTGGCCACCTCCCACGCCTAATTAATCATGATTTACGCCTGCTGGAAGAATCGGTATGCCAGGTGCAGATTCAGGCGCCCGGCTGGACGGATTCACTAAGAGGCATGCACCTCTTAGTGAATCCTGCTGGAGAAAAGGGGGCGGGCCTAATATAAGACTGGCGTACTTGTACACCGGTCTTCGTAAATCCCCCTCCATAGTGTATTGCATAATGGGCGCTCATTGCAGGAATGTCAAATTAATGTTCATGACAATAATTTATCCAATGACAGACGTTATTTTTAGTTGTTTTTTTTCACTGTGTTTTGCACATGTGATACATGTGTCTTAGTTGTCAGGTACACAGTCTGAGCTTTTTTTCTGGAGCCTTTCCTTTCTGCACATGATAAGCCTCACCCCCTTCTTGCTGCGTTCTGTCCTGGTCTCTCTGTTACAAGGGATAGACTGTTGAAGAAGACACCTAGTGACCAAGATTTTTCTGGGCTAAAGAGTCTTTTTCGTTAAATGAAGCAAATAACAAATATGTTACAGATTACCTTGTCTATCAAATGGAGAGAAGTTGCTTTAAAGCGGTGCTGTATCCACCAACCCCCACCCCTCAAACTCCTGGTAACATCTGTTTGATGACCGTAATTTCTTCCTGCTTTTGCCTTTAAAAATGCGCCCGGTGCCTTGGTTATGGTTCAAAAAGGATCCTTTTATCTGCAGCTGAGTCAATGAGGCGTGGCCTTAGGCACAGAAGCTCTAAGCCACGCCTCATTGACTCCACTTGCTGAAGATAATTTTATACCATAACCAAGTCACCGGACGCATCCTAAAAGACACAACTGGGAAGGGATTACTGTCATCAAACAGACGGTACCAGCGGTTTGCAGGGGGGTTGTTACTCGGTATCACTTTAAATGACAGTGGCCAATAACCTCTTCTCTTTTTGTAATAAGTCACCCATTGCTTATCCTTATAATTTTCCTTTTTTCTCCCCGTATTGTTTCCCAGTAGCTCCCTGTGGGCTTGCATGCTGCTGCTGCTGCCAGGTCTTGCAGTTAGTCTATTTATACCCTGTTTGTGGTATATAACCGGACCTTACACCGCCCTGATTATGTATTATGTGTTAATGAACTCCGCTATAGAGATTGCCAAGGCGATAATGAGCCAATCTCTCCCAAAGCAGGAAACCAATCTGCAGTCAGACTACTAGAGAAACAGACCTGTCGGGATCGTCTTACTGACTGTTTCCAATGTCATTTCTGCTAAGAAAAAAAACAAATGTCAACAGCCAGAAAGTCCTAGAACGATGCTGGATTTCATAATAATGTAGGTTAAAGGGGTATTCCGGTCAGGTAAAATACATGATGAATCCCCCCCCCCCCTCTTAGAGACTAACAATTCCTTCTATACTTGTTATTATCTTTTCAGTCTCCTTCCCCCAATGGATTTTTGTTCTGTCAGACAGACGCAGCATTTAACCGTGATTGTTCATCATAAACGCTGACAGTTAAAGGGCCAGGGGCATGCGAGCCCCCTTAGTGCACAGGCCCCACAGCAGTGGAGTGGTCTGCCTTTATGGTTGCCACACCACTGCTTAGTAGCAATCCTTTTTTCCAGTTCCTGCTATTTAGGTTAATGGATAGGAGCGCCTGTATTCTATGCATTAAATAATTCATTATCACACATGGATTAAAAGATGGGGAATAGTTATTTTCTGTACGGTACTTGCCGCATCTGGAGCTCACCTCTACTTACAGAAGTTACTAAAGTAGTGAAAGAACATAATGGGAAAGCTTATAATACATTTCCCTGATATAGTAATATCAGACATAAATATCTGCACGTTTATTAAAAAAAAAAAAAAAAAATCATCACTGGACTATTCTGATTATATGCTCTGCTTTAATGGCTGCTGTAAATCCTTGGTATAATAATACAATAAATTATCCTGATGGTTTTGGAGTCGGGAAGGAATTTTTCTCCCTGTGACGGGGCAGTTGGCGTCTCTGCCTTATGAGGGTTTTTTTTCCTTCCTCTGGATCAACACAGTAGGTTATAGGTTAAAGTTGACAGACTCTTGTCTTTTTTTGACCTTTGTAACTATGTAACATTTTTAATAGACTTAATTGCACTTAAAGGGGTACTCCAGCGGTAATCTTTTTCCTTAAAATCAACTGTTTTCAGAAAGTTATATAGATTTGTACAGTAATTTGTAACTTCAGACTGAAAAGGAAAAAAAAAACACTTCCTGCAGGACATACAGCAACTGATAAATACTGGAACTTTCTGAAACCACTTGGTTTGAAAGAATTTTTTTTTGCTGTAGTACCCCTTTAATGTAGAACTCCAGTTTATGCTGCAGGACGTGATAGAGCAAACGCTTAGAGGAATTGTACGCATTGTGAGCATCTGTGTGTTGCTTCAGTGCGCTGAGACGCCCGACGTCTCCGATGTTACATAATGCGCAGCTACACATTCATATGCATTTAGATTCTCCAGCCTGTACTGAGCCGTAATGTGATGATGCAACAAGAGCGATCCATCAATAACACTAAGAATAAGCGGGGAGCGCACAGTATACGAGAGAACATGGAGAACACAGCCCGATCCATTACAGCATAACCATCAATAACACTAAGAATAAGCGGGAAGCGCACAGTATACGAGAGAACATGGAGAACACAGCCCGATCCATTACAGCATATCCATCAATAACACTAAGAATAAGCGGGGAGCGCACAGTATACGAGAGAACATGGGGAACACAGCCCGATCCATTACAGCATATCCATCGCCGGCCTCTCTGCCCATTAAAACAATTCCCCTTCTTAGAACATTATTCCAGAGTTTGTCATTCCACTAGATTCTCCGCAAATCACCTCAAATCTGCTCAGATAACTATTAGATAGATGTATATACTGGGTGAGTGTGTCTGCATGTATATATGTATATAAGGGTATATACAGTAAGTGTGTGTGTGTGTATGTATTTAAGGGTATATATGTATATTAGTGTGTGTGTGTGTGTATATATGTATATATGTATATATATATATATATATATGTGTATATATATATATATATATTTTACTTATTTTGCTGTTACTTTTCAATCTATTTGTTGCTTTCCCATCTGTTTCCCTTCAGTGGTGTGACAAGTTTTTGGATTTCTCCTCTAGTGCTTTCAGTATTGTGATATTGTTTTTTTCATGCTTCTATGTAGAATTTTGGATTTAAAAGTATAATTATGCTAAGTGTGAGATTAAAAATAATAATATAATAATAATAATAATAATAATAATAATAATAATAATAATAATAATAATAATAATACAAATAATAATTAATAATTATTATGATTTTTTTTAAACCTTGGTCAACAAAACCAATAATTGTGCTTTAGCAGAGACTGGTAACAGAGTCTGACACAGTGCTCTCTGCTGCCTCCTCTGTCCATGTCAGGAACTGTCCAGAGCAGCAGCAAATCCCCATAGAAAACCTCTCCTGCTCTGGACAGTTCCTGACATGGACAGAGGGGGCAGCAGAGAGCACTGTGTCAGACTGGAGAGAATACACCACTTCCTGCAGGACATACAGCAGCTGATAAGTACTGGAAGACTGTAGATTTGTAAATAGAAGTAAATTACAAATCTATATAACTTTCTGACACCAGTTGATTTGAAAGCAAAAGAGTACCCCTTTAAATTCTAAATAGCTTTCTTCCTTGTGCTAGTGTGGGACGTTGTGCAGAGAGTAGAATATTATAATGTAGATGATCAAGCACTTAGCACCTGCTGCAGGTTGTGTGAGAATGGAGGGCATTGATCCAGGAGGCAAATAAATATAAAATGTGGAAACTTTATTGATTTAAAGGAAGAAATAAAAAATTTCTGTAGGAGACAGTGAGAGATTTCGGTGGATATCCGCTGCTTTCCCAACACATAGAATGAGGTAGATGAGTGAGCGGGCGGCCTCTGGGTAAGGTTAGACGGTGACTGTAAGACGTGGCGGCTAGTCATTAACCGTGAAGGGTCATCTCATTTGTTAGCGCTTTTCTCAGTATTCTTCCTAAATGTTAATGGAATGGGAAGAGGGACATTAGTTACTGAAAAGACGTCTGCGGAGAGAAGAGCGGAATATTCTAAGGGAAACCTTTCTCCGAATAACCTTTTATAAATACAGAAGAGTACGGGGAAATTTCACACAGTGGGGAGAGACGACTGTTCTGTGCAGCTGGTATGCTTTGTGATGTGTACACTATATGTACATAGCAGAACGTAGGCTGGATATAAAGCTTGTACATTGTGACATGTACGGTATATGTACATACCTCCCAGGTATCCCTACTTCTGATCCCCATCCCTCCGTCCCTCTTTGCCCTTTACATCTCCCTCTTTCTGACCTAGGAATTAGATTTGCAGTAATAAACTTTTTATGTTGCTGTAGAAAGTGTCTGGTTTCTTCCTGTGTAATAGACCCAAACCTGCAGATTATTCCATCATGTGCTGCAAGCTGGCTCCTATATATTGTGTTATCCAGATGCATCATGTGACATTATGGCCGCTGTCACACATCATATCACACATGCACATCATATGGCCCCATACACACAGCTGTAGGTGTTACCCATCCCTTTTTGGGACATGATTTGTGACACAAAAAAATTTTCAGCCATTGTGTCCCTCTTTGGCCGTCTAAAAATTTAGGAAGTATGTATGTATGTAGATAGCAGAACATATACCTGGTTATAAAGCTTATACATTGTGTACAGTATATACAGTAGATAGCAGAACATATACCTGGTTATAAAGCTTATACATTGTGTACAGTATATACAGTAGATAGCAGAACATATACCTGGTTATAAAGCTTATACATTGTGTACAGTATATACAGTAGATAGCAGAACATATACCTGGTTATAAAGCTTATACATTGTGTACAGTATATACAGTAGATAGCAGAACATATACCTGGTTATAAAGCTTATACATTGTGTACAGTATATACAGTAGATAGCAGAACATATACCTGGTTATAAAGCTTATACATTGTGTACAGTATATACAGTAGATAGCAGAACATATACCTGGTTATAAAGCTTATTACATTGAATACTAGTGTTAGTATCCAAGACTCCATTTTTTTCTCTTTGATGTATTCTCCGTATTTCTAACCCTCTGGCTTCCCTCTGTGTGTTAGATCTGTGGCCGGCAGGTACTGTGACTTGTAGCGATCATCCCCCGATGGCCACCGGCTATAGACGCAGATTTGTTGTACGGTTCGGTCACTCAGGATTCCCGGCTCCCTGGGGAAGTGATTCTCACCACGGACACATGAGGATTTCCCTGCTGGATAGCAGTGCTGGGGTTATCCTCTCAGTGAGATTAGTCCTTATGCTATGGATGAAGGTGCCAGACAGTAACATTTCCCCAGCGTCCTGTTCACTCCCATTATTGGCAAAAAAATTTTTTGTTCCTCTAACTATTCAGAAAAAGCATCAGGTTCCACTAAAATCTGTGCATGTAGATATGCAGAAGCTCCGCACTACCAGCCGTCCGTACAGGTGTGGGGGGGCTCTATATGTCAGACCTCTGGAATTGGGTACACAGTGATGGTGCTCGGCTATCCTACAGACTAAACATTCCGTATATAAATCTAATAAGAATAATAGACAAGCGGCACTCACCACCTAACACATTGGGTTAAGTTCAGGTGCAGGTGAGGAAGGACGAACAAACAAACAGCGCATACCAGAACTACAACCCGGCTGATGTCCCGGCCGCTCAGCCAGTCAGGGAGCAGGATGTCACTCCAGTCACTGATTGGCCGAGCACCGAGAGACGCCAGGAGCCCCCGAAGCAAGCCGGAGCGGGGAGCAGGAGATGTATGCTCCTGGGCCGCGGGGGTTAATGATGCTGATATGAGAATCCCGCTGCGAGTGTGTCAGCCCATTGAAGTGAATGGGCAGGTTCCCACAGCGGATTTCGCTGCGGATACTTGTGTGTGTGAAGCTACCCCTTCTGTGTATTGGGGCACTCAACAGCTTTTCCGATTTTCCTCCTCTAGACGTCGCCTCTTACATCAGACAAGGCTCCGGGAAGGGTTACAGTCTATTTTGAGGTTTGCCATCCGTCCCGTTCTGTAGTTTGGTTCCATGATGGTAAAATGAGGGATCTGTGAACGTTTCAAGCTAAATTACCGTCTCAGGAACGTAATTGTGTCCGATAACCAGAATGAGGCAGTTATTGAATGTCATCCTGTCCCTCGGGGATCGGCTCCAGCTTCAATGTTTACTCGTCCTTCCCGCTAAATGTTTTATAAAAAGACGATTTACTTAGTCTCTGGATCTAAACCCAACAATGTCTTCACCGGGAGCAGGAAAGAGGATGAAGCGGTCACTGGGAGTCGCCTTATAGTCGCCAAGACCCATGACTTCCCTCCAGTATTGTAGCTGCGGCCTCCTCCTCCTTCACCAGCTCATGGCTATGTACATCACTTATAGGACACTGCTGGGAACATCAATAAGATATTCCAAAAAGGTTCAGAAATGTTTCTTTAAAGCCCCACCTTTGGCTTTTTCCTTTTTATGTTGTAAAACTCAATTTTTGCAAGTTTTGCTTAGTTTTACTTCTCTAGACTCTGCAGTGTGCTGTGTATGCTCTGTTTTTCTCTTTACTCCGTGTAGCCTGCCCCCCAAGGCTTCTCTCCCCCCTTCAATGCTTTGAGCTGGTATGTAACTTCCCCTGGCTGATGTTATCCCTGAGAAGGCAGAAAGTCCATCTAAGGGTACTAGTATAGGAAGCGATTATTGTCCGTATTTGGCCGATAATCATTTCATGTAATAGCTCAAGTTGAAAGGCAATGATTAGCCGACGTGCACAATGTTGTCTGAGCGTTGTTTTTAAACCTGAATCAAAATCGCAATAACGATAGTGATGGTTGCAGCAGCAAATCCCCATAGAAAACCTCTCCTGCTCTGGACACTTCCTGACATGGACAGAGGTGGCAGCAGAGAGCACTGTGTCAGACTGGAGAGAATACACCACTTCCTGCAGGACATACAGCAGCTGATAAGGCTTTCAATGCTATCAGCTTGGAAGGGCAAAGCATTTGGATCTAGTTGCAAAAATCTCTTTGTTTCCTTGCCCGCTAAGACAGACATGTACTGTGGTGGAAACCTTTCTTGGCTGGAATCTGGTGATTCCGGTGTAATGTCCGCTCCTGTTACCTCCGCTCAGCTCTAACCAGTTCATATAAATTCCACATTCCCTATTCCAGTCAGCCGGCCGTGACCTCTTGTTGTGGGGGGATGGGGTGTCATTGGTTATACACTATCTGTATCATCCTGCACCTTCAGGTATCTCTATCATTATAATGTTTGTCCTTCATTTGTGCAGAAACATTTTAATTAGGTCGCCGGTGTATAAGGATCTCAGGTGATTGCTGCTAAGAAAAACCTCTGCGTTTTGTATATTCTCCATCTGGCGTCTTATAATTGATCCCGTCCGTCACCAGGGAAAGCGGCAACATGTAATTAGTCAGTGCTGGGGGTGGAGGAATGGATACCCCGAAATGTTTCTGTACTTTGAATAACACAGTTATCTATCTATCTCCTATCTATCTATCTCCTATCTATCTCCTATTTATCTATCTCCTATCTATCTATCTCCTATCTATCTCCTATCTATCTATCTATCTCCTATCTATCTATCTTATCTATCTCCTATCTATCTATCTATCTATCTATCTCCTATCTATCTATCTATCTTATCTATCTCCTATCTATCTATCTCCTATCTATCTCCTATTTATCTATCTCCTATCTATCTATCTCCTATCTATCTCCCTATCTCCTATCTATCTATCTATCTATCTCCTATCTATCTATCTATCTATCTATCTATCTATCTATCTCCTATCTATCTATCTCCTATCTATCTATCTATCTATCTATCTATCTATCTATCTATCTATCTCCTATCTATCTATCTCCTATCTATCTATCTATCTATCTATCTCCTATCTATCTCCTATCTATCTATCTTATCTATCTCCTATCTATCTCCTATCTATCTATCTTATCTATCTCCTATCTATCTCCTATCTATCTATCTTATCTATCTATCTATCTATCTATCTCCTATCTATCTTATCTATCTATCTATCTATCTATCTCCTATCTATCTATCTATCTATCTATCTATCTATCTATCTATCTATCTATCTCCTATCTATCTATCTATCTCCTATCTATCTATCTATCTATCTATCTATCTATCTATCTATCTCCTATCTATCTATCTATCTATCTTATCTATCTCCTATCTATCTATCTCCTATCTATCTCCTATTTATCTATCTCCTATCTATCTATCTCCTATCTATCTCCCTATCTCCTATCTATCTATCTATCTATCTCCTATCTATCTATCTATCTATCTATCTATCTATCTATCTCCTATCTATCTATCTCCTATCTATCTATCTATCTATCTATCTATCTATCTATCTCCTATCTATCTATCTCCTATCTATCTATCTATCTATCTATCTCCTATCTATCTCCTATCTATCTATCTTATCTATCTCCTATCTATCTCCTATCTATCTATCTTATCTATCTCCTATCTATCTCCTATCTATCTATCTTATCTATCTATCTATCTATCTATCTCCTATCTATCTTATCTATCTATCTATCTATCTATCTCCTATCTATCTATCTATCTATCTATCTATCTATCTATCTATCTATCTATCTCCTATCTATCTATCTATCTCCTATCTATCTATCTATCTATCTATCTCCTATCTATCTATCTATCTATCTATCTCCTATCTATCTATCTATCTCCTATCTATCTATCTCCTATCTATCTATCTATCTATCTATCTATCTATCTATCTATCTCCTATCTATCTATCTATCTATCTCCTATCTATCTATCTATCTCCTATCTATCTATCTATCTATCTATCTATCTATCTCCTATCTATCTATCTATCTATCTATCTCCTATCTATCTATCTATCTATCTATCTTCTATCTATCTATCTATCTATCTATCTCCTATCTATCTATCTATCTCCTATCTATCTATCTCCTATCTATCTATCTATCTATCTATCTCCTATCTATCTATCTATCTATCTATCTATCTATCTATCTATCTATCTATCTATCTATCTCCTATCTATCTGTCTATCATCTATCTATCTATCTATCTATCTCCTATCTATCTATCTCCTATCTATCTATCTCCTATCTATCTCCTATCTATCTCCTATCTATCTATCTATCTATCTCCTATCTATCTATCTATCTATCTCCTATCTATCTATCTCCTATCTATCTATCTATCTATCTATCTATCTATCTATCTATCTATCTATCTCCTATCTATCTATCTATCTATCTATCTATCTCCTATCTATCTATCTATCTATCTCCTATCTATCTATCTCCTATCTATCTATCTATCTCCTATCTATCTATCTATCTCCTATCTATCTATCTATCTATCTATCTTCTATCTATCTATCTATCTATCTATCTATCTATCTCCTATCTATCTATCTATCTATCTATCTATCTATCTCCTATCTATCTATCTCCTATCTATCTATCTATCTATCTATCTATCTATCTATCTATCTCCTATCTATCTATCTATCTATCTATCTATCTTCTATCTATCTATCTATCTATCTATCTATCTATCTATCTATCTATCTCCTATCTATCTATCTATCTATCTATCTATCTCCTATCTATCTATCTATCTCCTATCTATCTATCTATCTATCTATCTATCTATCTATCTATCTATCTATCTCCTATCTATCTATCTCTTATCTATCTATCTATCTATCTTCTATCTATCTATCTCCTATCTATCTATCTATCTATCTATCTATCTATCTATCTATCTCCTATCTATCTATCTATCTATCTATCTATCTATCTATCTATCTATCTCCTATCTATCTATCTATCTATCTATCTATCTATCTATCTCCTATCTATCTATCTATCTATCTATCTTCTATCTATCTATCTCCTATCTATCTATCTATCTATCTATCTATCTCCTATCTATCTATCTATCTATCTATCTTCTATCTATCTATCTATCTATCTCCTATCTATCTATCTATCTATCTATCTATCTATCTATCTCCTATCTATCTATCTATCTATCTATCTATCTCCTATCTATCTCCTATCTATCTATCTATCTATCTATCTATCTATCTATCTCTTATCTATCTATCTATCTATCTCCTATCTATCTATCTATCTGCTATCTATCTATCTATCTATCTATCTATCTATCTATCTCCTATCTATCTCCTATCTATCTATCTATCTATCTATCTATCTATCTATCTATCTATCTATCTCTTATCTATCTATCTATCTATCTATCTACTTGTTTATTATCTGCCTGTCTTGAGTTTTCTCCCCCAAATTTGCATAATCCGGAAATTGTGCGACATTTGTGATTTGCAACTATTTAAAATGTCACATAAACTATTCCGGTGGGGGGGGGGGGTTGACGAGGAAGCAGCTTTTTGATACAGAGTTTCTTAAAAATCTCTTGTACTATTGATTTCTGCAAAAATATTTTAATTGACATTCACACTTTAAAGTATATTGACAATTAGCAGATTGAATTTGGTCTGGGAGGGATCCATGGACCTAGAAGACCCCTGTGAAGATGTACAGGACTGATCTGCTGTTACAAACATTTCTGCAGCAAATCTGCAGCGTGTGCATGCACCATGGACCATACACTATACACCATGCACCATACACCATGCATCATGCACCATATACCATGCATCATACACTATACACCATACACTATACACCATGCAGCATGCACCATACATCATGCACCATACATAATACACCATACAGCATGCACCATACATCATGCACCATACATAATACACTATACACCATGCATCATACACCATACACTATACACCATGCAGCATGCACCATGCATCATACACCATACATCATGCCCCATACATAATACACCATGCAGCATGCACCTTTGAATCTCTAGCATGTATTCCTTAGGTTCTCCTATGTCCATGTGCTTTATAGGAACATTATGGATTTGTTTCCATCTTTATAGGTGACCTTTCCATGTTATCTGCTTGTTTCCTGCATTGTGATTCTTTCCCCTGTAATATCACACTGCATTACATATTGTATACAGGAGAAGCCGCCCTTATTACCCTGTAATCCCCGCTATTCCTGACAGGTCTCTGTTACAATGACCTCACGTTTTTTATACTGTTGCGGATATAAGGTTTGCAGTTTAATATGCGCTGAAAGATTGCGGCCGATACTAAAACTATTAATTGTGCTCGTAAAATCCTCCGTCTGCTTCTGGGTGTTTGGAACGTTTTAGTTTGAAGGAGAAAAAAGTTTCTACAATTCAGGAGGAAAGCGACTTCCTGGCAAACTCATTTAATTGCCTTTAGGATCATAAAGTGCGGAGTGCGAGGACG
Source organism: Dendropsophus ebraccatus (assembly GCF_027789765.1). Lineage (NCBI taxonomy): Eukaryota > Metazoa > Chordata > Amphibia > Anura > Hylidae > Dendropsophus > Dendropsophus ebraccatus. The sequence continues at coordinate 3,657,890 of NC_091459.1, forward strand.
GATGTCGGGATTATGGAGATTTCATCCCCCTGAAGCATGAAAAATATCAAATGGAATTACTGTACATTTATCTTGGCAGCACCTCCTGCTCTAAATGAGCGCAGCTCCTGAGGAAACAAAGCAACACTCTTTTAGTGTGGCGCAGCTTCACAGAAATTAGGAAGAAGCAGGGGGTCATTTCATATATATATATATATATATATATACATATATATATATATATATATATCATTGCTAAGTTGATACATATTTCCCAAGTGTAAATTCCTTATCAAAGAGGTAAATTGATATGTTTAGAGGGAATCAGCATAAACTAGTAAGAGAAATGCTGAACAGATCGGTGTATTACTTCCATCATTCTGTTCAGTCGTTCTCCTAATATGCAGGAGAATAGGATTTTTGCCACACTAACCCCCCCACCCCCCGCGCTCCAGCTGCTGATTGACAGGAGACTGCCTATACACAGCATGGTTAGATAACTGCCAATCAGCAGCTGGTGGGAGGAGTGTGCTGGTGCTCATGAATACCCAGGACTACTGGGCTCATGCACATAATGGTGAGGACAACTTATTATCCATGTTATTCAGGATCAGCTGCACAGAACAATGTAAGTGATCCATCATCCTGTTCAGCTTCTCTGTTACTAGTTTATGTCACTCTGAGATAGGAGGCCATAACCTGCTGACCCTGAGATAGGACGCCATACACCTGCTGACCCTGAGATAGGACCCCATAACCCTGCTGACCCTGAGATAGGACGCCATAACCCTGCTGACCCTGAGATAGGACGCCATACACCTGCTGACCCTGAGATAGGACGCCATAACCCTGCTGACCCTGAGATAGGACGCCATAACCCTGCTGACCCTGAGATAGGACGCCATAACCCTGCTGACCCTGAGATAGGACGCCATACACCTGCTGACCCTGAGATAGGAGGCCATAACCCTGCTGACCCTGAGATAGGACGCCATAACCTGCTGACCCTGAGATAGGACGCCATAACCCTGCTGACCCTGAGATAGGACGCCATAACCCTGCTGACCCTGAGATAGGACGCCATACACCTGCTGACCCTGAGATAGGACGCCATACACCTGCTGACCCTGAGATAGGACGCCATACACCTGCTGACCCTGAGATAGGACGCCATACACCTGCTGACCCTGAGATAGGACGCCATACACCTGCTGACCCTGAGATAGGACGCCATAACCCTGCTGACCCTGAGATAGGACGCCATAACCCTGCTGACCCTGAGATAGGACGCCATAACCCTGCTGACCCTGAGATAGGACGCCATAACCCTGCTGACCCTGAGATAGGACGCCATACACCTGCTGACCCTGAGGTAGGACGCCATACACCTGCTGACCCTGAGGTAGGACGCCATAACCCTGCTGACCCTGAGATTGGACGCCATACACCTACTGACCCTGAGATAGGATGCCATACACCTGCTGACCCTGAGATAGGACGCCATAACCCTGCTGACAGAGTCTCTTTAAGGGAATACATCATCAGGAAATCAGACCTGTTGTTGAATTTTTTTTTAATTATTATTTATTTTAAATGGGCACTGCCATAAAAAATAAAACCTTTGAGATTCACTGGAACATATCAGAAAAGTTGATTGGTCAGAGTCTCGCTGCTGAGATCCACACCGATCGGACACAGTGCGCAGTAGTGTTGTAAAGCGTATCTGTAAATGCTGTTAAAAACAGCTCTGTGGCAAGGTGGCCTCTATTCTAAAGAGGTTTTCCAGACCAAATTAATTGATGACCTATACTCATGGTAGGTGATCAATATCAGATGGATGGGGTGCAAATACTTGGCACCCCCACTAATCAGCTGTTTGTCTGAGCTGTGATGTATGTACAGGAAGCAGAGAGCGCTGTACCCTGTGTAGTGGCCAAACTATGTTACTGCAGCTCAACCCTCACTGGTGTGGAAGCTGTGCTGCAGTAACCCAGCTTGGCCACTACACAGTGTATGGCAGTGTCACAGCTCTAGAAAATGGGTCATCTGTAGGGATTGGTGACCTGAGCATCAATACATTTTTATTTTTGCACCCGCAATGTATCTCGGTAAATCCGTCCTGGTGACTGGGACACACATCATCGGTATATATCAGCGGTGTATGTCAGGGGATTACCCCCACTGACAAGGTGTGAAACCGTCCTTCATAATGTGGGGAACGCTAACACCTGAAACAGTGTGCAATAATCAGGTGGCAAAGGAGATGAGAAGTGAGAGGACAGATAGATGAGAGATTTTGTGTTTTACCGGCTCCTAATACTTGGCTTCTCCAAAATAATATTTTAGAGGAAATACCGGACCTTCTTTCTTGGAAAGTTCCGGCTTCCTTTGACGTGAGCAGTAAATATAAGTAAACCGGTCGTAAAAGCAAAGATTGCTCTGTCTGATCCTGCAGCTTATAGTGTCAGAGGGAACGTGTGCTTTATTGCACTGCAGCTCCGGCTCTCCCTTCTTGTTATGAAGGTGAATGTGTCATTTTCATTGCAGCCGTCCATAAATCACTAGATGGTAAATCCCAGTATCCGGCTCCAATAAAGAGGAGAAGACGACACGTCTCCGACTCCTCCTGTATCTCCAGCCGCGATGGTGACCTATCACTACAACAAGACCAGAAACTCCGGAAGCGATCTTATGTTATAGCCGCATTTATGTAGGGAAATTCAAAAACAACAAGCCTTTATTTTTATTGTATTTTTTTATAATTCTGTATTATTTGACTTGGGAAGGATAGACCGTTCTCACAACTGAAAGGAAACAACAATTACAATAATTACAAATACTTTACAATTCATCTATTCACATTGGTAATTGTTGTTGTACGGAATGAGGATACATCAGTAACATCACTCTCCATAGTGAGGACCGCCGTGAAGACTGGGATCAAATGGTTTTCTTGTCTCTTCAATAAATTGTGCAAAAAGTCAACATAAGAAACATTTTATATCCTCCTTTCTCTATTCCTGATCTTTTCCATCCATCCCCACCTCCACCAGACTTCCTGTAGGGATGCTATTGGGCAGAAGTGCCTGGTTACTCCAGACATGACGCTTAGAGGTCAAAAGGTTTCATCAGACCAGTCGGACTGTACAGTCGGGGAGCTCTTTAGGTGCTTTTAGGTGGCGTTCGTGTGTGTTTTACCGAGCAGGAGGCTTTTCCTGGCACTCCGCCATAGAGCCCCGGAACTTCCTCCACTCTGGTTTCCTACTCAAGGGCTATAACGCTAAGGAAAGAAAGCGGAGCTGTTGTGTTTATAAGCATGTTATAAGCATGGCCTAAGGAAAGAGGATATACAGAAAGCTTGTTCTCTATAATAACATGGAATACAGTCACTATGGGCTTCCATAGTGAATGTGAGGTCACGCTGGATTTTGAAGCATCATGTTTGAAAGTGTTTACCAGGAGTAATAAGCGTTACCGGCCAAAACGCACTCCTTCATAACAGCAGACGAAGGCCTAAAAGTCTACTTTTAGTAGCCATTTAGTGGCCATTTCACGCACATGCGTGCTTCATCAGATCTGATGAAGCGCATGCACGTGAAATGGCCATCATGATGATGTCTATGCTGTGAAGTGGTATGGCATCAAGAGGGATATGTATCACAGAGATTTTAACCGTATTTTGTAATAAAGGGTTTTGCAACATACGGGTGAGTGTCCTCAGCTTTCTTTCTACTTACTGGACTGAATTACTAACATAGTCATTTAGCTAATCCGGCAATGGGAAATAAGTTACCTGCAATGATGCTGGACTATCCAACACACATACATAGACTGACCAAAGAAAAAAAATTATAAGCGTCCAGCCTAACGTCCATAGCCAGAGAGACCTGACTGCCGGCCAATGAAGAATTTACACAGCGGCTAGTTCCTTTATTCTCATTAGAAGATTAAATGCATCTATATATCAGTGTGTATATATACCTCCGGGTGGGGGGCAGCTCCGTAGTCATCGGATAATAGAACAGATAGCTCCTCTTAATTTTGAAGATCGAGCAAGGTAACTAAGCGGAGCCATCTCCGGGATTAAATCAATAGCAGACGCAATGCATTGTGGGTGCTCGATGTACTCACCATTTATACTGTAAATGCCTATAAGTGATTGACCCACATAGGAGCGTCCGGCTGTCCCCACACGTCTGGGTAAATAGCTGTATTGTCCTGATGTGTGCGGGAGCCCAGTGTGTGTGTATATATATATATATATATATATATATATATATATATATAATGTGATTTCCCATTGTGTTGGTTATTGTGCATAACCTTATATTTATATCTCTACCATTATACGATGGATTTAGAGGCGTTCCGGGTGCGGGCCGCAGCATTATTACATATCAGATTTATTGTCACTGTGATGCGGCGTGTAACCCGGCGCTGGGATATTTCTGATAACCTTCCTGTCACATGAACGTTGTAGATTATATTGTGGAATAATGATAGACTGGAAGTCAGGAGCCTGTAACGTCCACAACGCTCCGAGCGAGACCTCCTGTATATATCAAATGGATATTACTGATGTCTCGTATGCAGAAACACAGGACTGATGTCCCACAGCCGATAGATACAGCTGATACAGCCGATAGATACAGCTGATACAGCCGATAGATACAGCCGATACAGACGATAGATACAGATGATACAGACGATAGATACAGCTGAGCTGATACAGATGATAAATACAGACGATAGATACAGCCCATAGATACAGCTGATACAGATGATAGATACAGCCGATACAGACGATAGATACAGCTGATACAGATGATAGATACAGCCGATAGATAGTATCTTATCGTGTGTCCCTTATAGTGTGTCTCTTATAGTGTGTCTCTTATAGTGTGTCTCTTATAGTATACGTCTCTTATAGTATGTCTCTTATAGTGTGTCTCTTATAGTGTGTCTCTTATAGTATGTCTCTTATAGTATGTCTCTTATAGTATGTCTCTTATAGTATGTCTCTTATAGTGTGTCTCTTATAGTATGTGCCTTATAGTGTGATCCTTATAGCGTGTCTCTTATAGTATGTCTCTTATAGTGTGTCTCTTATAGTATGTCTCTTATAGTGTGTCTCTTATAGTGTGTCTCTTATAGTATGTCTCTTATAGTATGTCTCTTATAGTATGTCTCTTATAGTGTGTCTCTTATAGTGTGTCTCTTATAGTGTGTCTCTTATAGTGTGTCTCTTATAGTGTGTCTCTTATAGCGTGTCTCTTATAGCGTGTCTCTTATAGCGTGTCTCTTATAGCGTGTCTCTTATAGCGTGTCTCTTATAGCGTGTCTCTTATAGCGTGTCTCTTATAGTATGTCTTATACTGTGTCTCTTATAGTATGTCTCTTATAGTGTGTCTCTTATAGTGTGTCTCTTATAGTGTGTCTCTTATAGTGTGTCTCTTATAGTATGTCTCTTATAGTGTGTCTCTTATAGTATGTCTCTTATAGCGTGTCTCTTATAGCGTGTCTCTTATAGTATGTCTTATAGCTTGTCTCTTATAGTATGTCTTATAGTGTGTCTCTTATAGTGTGTCTCTTATAGTGTGTCTCTTATAGTATGTCTCTTATAGTATGTCTCTTATAGTGTGTCTCTTATAGTATGTCTTATACTGTGTCTCTTATAGTATGTCTCTTATAGTATGTCTCTTATAGTATGTCTCTTATAGTGTGTCTCTTATAGTATGTGCCTTATAGTGTGATCCTTATAGCGTGTCTCTTATAGTATGTCTCTTATAGTGTGTCTCTTATAGTGTGTCTCTTATAGTGTGTCTCTTATAGTGTGTCTCTTATAGCGTGTCTCTTATAGCGTGTCTCTTATAGCGTGTCTCTTATAGCGTGTCTCTTATAGCGTGTCTCTTATAGCGTGTCTCTTATAGCGTGTCTCTTATAGTATGTCTTATACTGTGTCTCTTATAGTATGTCTCTTATAGTGTGTCTCTTATAGTGTGTCTCTTATAGTGTGTCTCTTATAGTGTGTCTCTTATAGTATGTCTCTTATAGTGTGTCTCTTATAGTATGTCTCTTATAGCGTGTCTCTTATAGCGTGTCTCTTATAGTATGTCTTATAGCGTGTCTCTTATAGTATGTCTTATAGTGTGTCTCTTATAGTGTGTCTCTTATAGTGTGTCTCTTATAGTATGTCTCTTATAGTATGTCTCTTATAGTGTGTCTCTTATAGTATGTCTTATACTGTGTCTCTTATAGTGTGTCTCTTATAGTGTGTCTCTTATAGTGTGTCTCTTATAGCGTGTCTCTTATAGCGTGTCTCTTATAGCGTGTCTCTTATAGTGTGTCTCTTATAGTGTGTCTCTTATAGCGTGTCTCTTATAGCGTGTATCTTATAGTGTGTCTCTTATAGTGTGTCTCTTATAGTGTGTCTCTTATAGTATGTCTTATACTGTGTCTCTTATAGTGTGTCTCTTATAGTGTGTCTCTTATAGCGTGTCCTTTATAGTATGTCTCCTATAGTGTGTAGAGACACGCTATAAGAGACACGCTATAAGAGACACGCTATAAGAGACACGCTATAAGAGACACGCTATAAGAGACACACTATAAGAGACACACTATAAGAGACACACTATAGGAGACACACTATAAGAGACACTCTATAAGAGACACGCTATAAGAGACACGCTATAAGAGACACGCTATAAGAGACACGCTATAAGAGACACGCTATAAGAGACACGCTGTGAGAGACACGCTGTGAGAGACACGCTGTGAGAGACACGCTGTGAGAGACACGCTGTGAGAGACACGCTATAAGAGACACGCTATAAGAGACACGCTATAAGAGACACGCTATAAGAGACACGCTATAAGAGACACGCTATAAGAGACACGCTATAAGAGACACGCTATAAGAGACACACTATAAGAGACATACTATAAGAGACACACTATAAGAGACATACGCTATAAGAGACATACGCTATAAGAGACATACTATAAGAGACATACCCTCCTCCTCAGCGTCTCCTGTACAATAGGGACATAGCAGCAGGTTAGCAGTAGAGAATATCTACCTGTTACTGTAGGATATGAGGGATCGGCATGTTGGAGCATCACATTGGTTGTACATGTCTGATTGTCATATTATTTCACCTTTTCTCTCCCTTTTACCTCCAGGATATTTTTACCCCAGAATGTAAATTTAAAGAGTCTGTGTTTGAGAATTACTACGTCATCTATTCCTCGACGCTCTATCGGCAGCAGGAGTCGGGCCGCCAGTGGTTCTTAGGACTCAGTAAAGAAGGACAAATCATGAAAGGCAACCGAGTGAAAAAGACCAAACCATCATCACATTTTGTACCAAAACCTATAGAAGGTGAGAGTCTCTTCCATCTATGTATACGGGGGCTGCATAACCTGCTGGGTGGGATGCTGAGGTATTATATATAGATGACACAACAATGTAGGGGTATATGAAATCTTGCCAATGATTTTGGTTTAAACTATGGGGGAGATTTATCAGACATGGTGTAAAGTGAAACTGGCTCAGTCGCCCCCGGCAACCAATCAGATTCCACCTTTCATTTTCCAAAGAGTCTGTGAGGAATGAAAGGTGGAATCTGATTGGTTGCCGGGGGCGACTGAGACAGTCTCACTTTACACCATGTTTGATAAATCTCCCCCATAGACTTTATTTCTGCCCTCACATAGAGACACGGCAAGCTGCGCAGTTACAGTCCCTTTAATGGGTCCAGTATAAATGGTGGCTCACCATCTAAAACTTTTTATTTTAATACATTTTTGGTGTCCTCCCCCTTTAAGTCAGTCTAAATTCCATGCTGGAGCCCCCGGGACTGGCACCGCCATTGCTTTCTCTTACTATAGACCATTTCCCCATTGTTGGCATACATTTGTATAGTGTGCACTACTTGGCGGTTTTTGTTGTGCTTGTTCTGTATGGCTGTAGGAGGGTAATGTGCTCATTACAAGCCGCCGCCGCGCGACAATGAGATTTATTGAGAGATTTACAGCCAGACGCTCTTTCTGAAAGAGATTGCAGAGTTTTGAAGCTTTGTATCCTGGAGAATGTCATGTAGTCCATCACAGGCCGGAGCGCTAGGCGGCCGTCATCCCATTATTCCGCTGTTCCCTCTCCGCTCTCCGACGTCTTTCCTCCCAGTGCAGGCAGGTTATTGTATTTCCCTGGACGGCCATAGTCAGGCCTAGAAGCTGCCGGACACAGGAGCAGCCTCTATAGCGATGGCCAGACCCCGTCATGTGTTATATTATACCGTATATCCCCACACTGCATGACATACAGCCACTAAGGGAGACTTGTCTTCATTTTATTATTTCTCAGAATCTTTATTAGTTTATTGTACAGAATGGAAAGCTGTTTGTACTATACGTGCGTCCGGCTGGGGTCATACTGCGCTCTGCAATCCGTTTTTTTCATCTGCTTTATGTAAAAAAAAATTAAAGAAAAAATGAATGCATCTGTTTTCCATCAAAAATGGGTCAAAACACATCTTATTTTTAATTTTTTTTGCGTATACAAATGTGGTCAACCGTGTTTTTGTGTACACTAAAAAAAGAAGTCTGATGATGCATGAAACAGCTGTCCCACTTCCTTGAGGAACAGGCGTCTCTGCCGCTAGCCCTTCCCTGTTTGCCACTGTAATGGATCGTCTCCAATCAAATGTCAAGTTTTTAATAGTGAGTGCCCCTCACATCTCCTCATCCCTATGAGGTATAAAGTGAGTGCCCCCATTCATTTTTTCTTTTGCATCTCCGAATAAACTATCCAAGGATTGGCTCCATTTTTGTGCAGTAGTGACGATTGCTGTGTCTACGAGAAAAAAAAGGGATGCGCTTTGATCCGTTTTTATTTTATAACAGACGTCAATGGAAAAACAGATCAAAACAGATGCGCACAATTGCATCCGTTTTTTTTTTGTTTTGTTTTTTTGCATAAATTCATAAATTCATGAGTGTCAGACTGGAAAGAATAAACCACTTTCTGCAGGACTTATAGCAGCTGATAAGTACTGGAAAATTTCTGGAGATTTTTAAATTGAAGTTAATTACAAATCTCTGGCACTAGTTGATTTTACCCATTTTTTTTTTTGGGGGGGGGGGGGGGGGGGTTGAACAACCCCTTTAAATGACGGCCATCCACTCAATTTCAAAAGTGTGTGAACATATCTTTTCTGTTTTTCAATCCACTCCTGGTTTTGGTAGCAAAATACTGTGTGGGAACATAGCCTTATAGTCACAAAATTGCTTTTATTTATTTATTTTTGCTTTAAGTACCAAAATAATTTATTGAGTAAAATTCCTTTAAAGGGGAACTCCAGATAAGAAAAACTTGTTTTCTAATAAAAGTACATTTAAAGTTCTATAGATGTGTGTATACAATGTATTACTGTATCTGTGCGGTTCTGCCACACTGGTAGCTGATAGAAATCCAGGAAGCGAAAAAAAATGGCCCCTGTGCCAATTCACATTGTCTCCTGCTCCCTCTGCTCTCCCCTCCTAGGAGACAAATCTTCCATGCCTCTTTCTCACATTGTGTGTGTTTGCTGAGCACAGGCTGATGATGCAGACAGGGGGCAGGGAGTGATGTCACAGGAGGCGGGGCTGCATCCCCCAATCCCCTTAATGATTCACCGTCTCTGACCAGCCAGAAGCAGCTGCTGCACTGATTTTACGGATTGTGATGGGTGAGGGACTGTGATGATCAGCTGAGGGAAAGCATTGCATTCTGGGAACTGCTCAACCATGAAGGACAGAAACACAATGGAGAACAATAAAACCCAAAACTTTGATAGATAGTTAAGTAATGCGTTATGCTTTTGCAGAAGGTTAATTTTTTTAAATCTCTACCTGGAGTTCCCCTTTAATGAGTGATAACTGGCCCACTGATTGGCTGGCTGTGATGTCGGCGTTCTGAGGAGCCCGTCCAGCAGGGGGCGTTGTAGTATCTCAGCATTGTCCCCATAATAAGGACATTTTATGGATTTCTATAATAGTAAGAAGTCCGGATCTTTCCGTAGGATCATGTGATGGAAGGTCGGAGATTGAAGCAGAAGCTGCACACAGCAGATCCGTCCAGCGCCGGCGTTTCCCTCCTCCGGTTCCCTCCGGCACTCTCAGCAGTCACTGCTGTTCCCTTTTAGCTCTTCCCGGTATCAAACAGCATATAGGAAAGCAAAGGCGTTCATTGTGAATTCCCTGATACAAGAGAACGCATTGCCCCTCCCCCCCCCCGGCCGTTGTTATGGGAGAGGGAGATAGCCGGGGAACCCTGACTGCTTTGTTACAGGGTAATTATTCACTTGCTGTGCAATCAATTCCCTGGTATAACGCATTACACTTTCTCATGTCGCCCCTATCTTCCCAGTGCAGCGAGTCCTTATTAACTCCCCGGTGATGTATGGGGGTGCAACACGTCCGCCCGAGCGGCAGCAGCACATGTGCTTATAGCTGGGGGTCTCTTTTTTTTTTTGAGTGGTTTTTTTTTTTTATGTATTAGCGATTAAAGGGGTAGTTCACCAGTTCAGCTGGTGTCAGAAAGTTATATAGATTTGTAATTTACTTCTATTAAAAAAATCTCCAGTCTCCCAGTACTTATCAGCTGCTGTATGTCCTGCAGGAAGTGGTGGATTCTCTCCAGTCTGACACAGTGCTCTCTGCTGCCACCTCTGTCCATGTCAGGAACTGTCCAGAGCAGGAGAGGTTTTCTATGGGGATTTGCTGCTGCTGTGGACAGTTCCTGACATGGACAGAGGTGACAGCAGAGAACACCGTGTCAGACTAAAGAATAAACCACTTCCTGCAGGACATACAGCAGCTGATAAGTACTGGAAGACTGAAGATTTATGAATAGAAGTAAATTACAAATCTGTATAACTTTCTTTATATACGCATTGATTTAAAAGAAAATACATTTCACCGGAGTACCCCTTTTAAATGAGTACTTTAGAGAAAAATTTTTTTCAAATCAACAAGTATAAAAGAAAGTTATATAGATTTGTAATTTACTTCAATTTAAAACTCTCCAGTCTTTCAGTACTTATCAGCTGCTGTATGACCTGCAGGAAGTGGTATATTCTCTCCAGTCTGACACAGTGCTTGGGGTATGCTTTTATTGATCTGTGCATTTATATTACTTTCCAGAAGAGAAGAGATAGGGAAGGGAACCCTATCTATGATCGCTCTTACACACATGGTGTATGTTTGGGGTGGTGTTTTCTCTCCTTTCTGCTGTTTTTGAGGCTCATTAGCAGTTTTTTTTTAAACCGCAGCATGCTGAGGGGGTGGCATTTTTTCTCCCATATACTTCAATAGGATTGTTCTGGTTGTCTCAAAAACACAATTGCTGTGCATGTTGTTTTTTTTCTGCCTTTTTTGTCCCTTTTTGGGGTCCATTTGATGGCAGGGGAAAAAAAGTTCAGACAAAAATATCAAAACCACAAAAAGCTTATTCACAGAAAGTAAAAAACGGCAGAAAAGATGCCCGAAAGAAATGCAAAATCAGGAGAAAAAAAAACGTCATGCATCACATTGGAATATTTTTCTGTTTTTTTTGTTTTTTTTTATTAAAATTGTGTGTGAGGCCCTTATAGTCCTTCATAAAGCTTGGCTGAGCAGGTTTTTCACCAGTCCTTAATGTTGCACGATGCTTTACTACGTTTCTTCATTTTCTATACTTGTTTTCTGTATAACAATTCCTGAGAAACACTCATCATATTTATCTGTAGTTTTACATGATGGAGACCATCTAGTATCTATTGAGACTTATTCAGTGTCCAAAATATGTTGGTTACAAATGTGACCTTAATATAGTCGCTTAAAGAGCCTTGAAGCATCTATCAGGTCTGGAGTTATAAAGAGGTGACCCCCCCTCCCCCCCCCCCCCCCCCCCCCCTCCCCTCTCACTGCCATAGTAACTGCATCTAAGAAAAAAAAAAAAAATCACCAAAAAAGGGGTAAAATTGATGCAAAAAAGTTGCCAGCAAATTCCCCTGGCACTGACCAGATGTCGGCCTGCATCGGTTTATGCTTTTTTTTGTGTGTTTTTTTAAAGTTGCAAATGATAAATTGGGCACAAATCCCATATTATGTGAATTTTTGTGTGAATTCTCATAACAGACAGTTTTAAAAAAAAAAAGTTGCATCTAAAAAAAATTCAGCTGTCAAATACTGGGTCATAAATAGAAGTTAGACCAAAATAGACAAACAAACAAACAAACAGAAATTCACCTAAATTACCCCCCGCGTACAATATAGATCTGAAACACCACTGCCAAAAACTAACTCCTGCTGCTGCTGCCCGCTACTAGACTGTACAGAGGTCGGATGCCAGTGCTGTCACTTCTGCTGCCATTGGCTGATCTTATTGCTTTCCCATGAGAGGCTTCCTGTTTTGCCGCTTTAGGCACCGTGCACATAATACTGGTAATACTCTGCACATAATACTGGTAATACTCTGCACATAATACTAGTAATACTCTGCCCGTAATACTGGTAATACTCTGCACATAATACTAGTAATACTCTGCCCGTAATACTGGTAATACTCTGCACATAATACTGGTAATACTCTGCACATAATACTGGTAATACTCTGCACATAATACTAGTAATACTCTGCCCGTAATACTGGTAATACTCTGCACATAATACTGGTAAACCTGGTAATACTCTGGACATAATACTGGTGATACTCTGCAGATAATACTGGTAATACTCTGCACATAATACTGGTAATACTGGTAATACTCTGCACATAATACTGATAATACTCTGCACATAATACTGGTAATACTCTGCACATAATACTGGTGATACTCTGCAGATAATACTGGTAATACTCTGCACATAATACTGGTAATACTGGTAATACTCTGCACATAATACTGGTAATACTGGTAATACTCTGCACATAATACTGGTAATACTCTGCACATAATACTGGTAATACTCTGCACATAATACTAGTAATACTCTGCCCGTAATACTGGTAATACTCTGCACATAATACTGGTAAACCTGGTAATACTCTGCACATAATACTGGTGATACTCTGCAGATAATACTGGTAATACTCTGCACATAATACTGGTGATACTCTGCACATAATACTGGTGATACTCTGCACATAATACTAGTAATACTCTGCACATAATACTGGTAATACTGGTAATACTCTGCACATAATACTGGTAATACTGGTAATACTCTGCACATAATACTGATAATACTCTGCACATAATACTGGTGATACTCTACACATAATACTGGTAATACTGGTAATACTCTGCACATAATTCTGGTAATACTCTGCACATAATACTGGTAATACTCTGCACATAATACTGATAATACTCTGCCCATAATACTGGTAATACTCTGCACATAATACTGGTAATACTCTGCACATAATACTGGTAATACTGGTAATACTCTGCACATAATACTGGTAATACTCTGCACATAATACTGGTAATACTCTGCACATAATACTGGTAATACTGGTAATACTCTGCACATAATACTGGTAATACTCTGCACATAATACTGGTAATACTCTGCACATAATACTGGTAATACTGGTAATACTCTGCACATAATACTGGTAATACTGGTAATACTCTGCACATAATACTGGTAATACTGGTAATACTCTGCCCATAATACTGGTAATACTGGTAATACTCTGCACATAATACTGGTAATACTCTGCACATAATACTGGTAATACTCTGCACATAATACTGGTAATACTCTGCCCATAATACTGGTAATACTCTGCCCATAATACTGGTAATACTCTGCACATAATACTGGTAATACTCTGCACATAATACTGGTAATAATGGTAATACTCTGCCCATAATACTGGTAATACTCTGCACATAATACTGGTAATACTCTGCACATAATACTGGTAATACTCTGCACATAATACTGGTAATACTCTGCACATAATACTGGTAATACTCTGCACGTAATACTGGTAATACTCTGCACATAATACTGGTAATACTCTGCACGTAATACTGGTAATACTCTGCACATAATACTGGTAATACTCTGCACATAATACTGGTAATACTCTGCACATAATACTGGTAATACTCTGCACATAATACTGGTAATACTCTGCACACAATACTGGTAATACTCTGCACATAATACTGGTAATACTCTGCACATAATACTGGTAATACTCTGCACATAATACTGGTAATACTCTGCACATAATACTGGTAATAATGGTAATACTCTGCACATAATACTGGTAATACTCTGCACATAATACTGGTAATACTCTGCCCATAATACTGGTAATACTCTGCACATAATACTGGTAATACTCTGCACATAATACTGGTAATACTCTGCACGTAATACTGGTAATACTCTGCACATAATACTGGTAATACTCTGCACATAATACTGGTAATACTCTGCACATAATACTGGTAATACTCTGCACGTAATACTGGTAATACTCTGCACATAATACTGGTAATACTCTGCACATAATACTGGTAATACTGGTAATACTCTGCACATAATACTGGTAATACTCTGCACATAATACTGGTAATACTCTGCACACAATACTGGTAATACTCTGCACATAATACTGGTAATACTCTGCCCATAATACTGGTAATACTCTGCACATAATTCTGGTAATACTCTGCACATAATTCTGGTAATACTCTGCCCATAATACTGGTAATACTCTGCACATAATTCTGGTAATACTCTGCACATAATACTGGTAATAATGGTAATACTCTGCACATAATACTGGTAATACTCTGCACATAATACTGGTAATACTCTGCACATAATACTGGTAATACTCTGCACATAATACTGGTAATACTCTGCACATAATACTGGTAATACTCTGCACATAATACTGGTAATACTCTGCACATAATACTGGTAATGCTCTGCACATAATACTGGTAATACTCTGCACATAATACTGGTAATACTCTGCACATAATACTGGTAATACTGGTAATACTCTGCACATAATACTGGTAATACTCTGCACATAATACTGGTAATACTCTGCACATAATACTGGTAATACTCTGCACACAATACTGGTAATACTCTGCACATAATACTGGTAATACTCTGCACATAATACTGGTAATACTCTGCACATAATACTGGTAATACTCTGCACATAATACTGGTAATAATGGTAATACTCTGCACATAATACTGGTAATACTCTGCACATAATACTGGTAATACTCTGCACATAATACTGGTAATACTCTGCACATAATACTGGTAATACTCTGCCCATAATACTGGTAATACTCTGCCCATAATACTGGTAATACTCTGCCCATAATACTGGTAATACTCTGCCCATAATACTGGTAATACTCTGCACATAATACTGGTAATACTCTGCACGTAATACTGGTAATACTCTGCACATAATACTGGTAATACTCTGCACATAATACTGGTAATACTCTGCACATAATTCTGGTAATACTCTGCACATAATTCTGGTAATACTCTGCCCATAATACTGGTAATAATGGTAATACTCTGCACATAATACTGGTAATACTCTGCACATAATACTGGTAATACTCTGCACATAATACTGGTAATACTCTGCACATAATACTGGTAATACTCTGCACATAATACTGGTAATACTCTGCACATAATACTGGTAATACTGGTAATACTCTGCACATAATACTGGTAATACTCTGCACATAATACTGGTAATACTCTGCACATAATACTGGTAATACTGGTAATACTCTGCACATAATACTGGTAATACTCTGCACATAATACTGGTAATACTCTGCACATAATACTGGTAATACTCTGCCCATAATACTGGTAATACTCTGCACATAATACTGGTAATACTCTGCACGTAATACTGGTAATACTCTGCACATAATACTGGTAATACTCTGCCCATAATACTGGTAATACTCTGCACATAATACTGGTAATAATGGTAATACTCTGCAGCACATAATACTGGTAATACTCTGCACGTAATACTGGTAATACTCTGCACATAATACTGGTAATACTCTGCACATAATACTGGTAATACTCTGCACATAATACTGGTAATACTCTGCACATAATACTGGTAATAATGGTAATACTCTGCAGCACATAATACTGGTAATACTCTGCACGTAATACTGGTAATACTCTGCACATAATACTGGTAATACTCTGCACATAATACTGGTAATACTTGTAATACTCTGCACATAATACTGGTAATACTCTGCACGTAATACTGGTAATGCTCTGCACGTAATACTGGTAATACTCTGCACATAATACTGGTAATACTCTGCACATAATACTGGTAATACTCTGCACATAATACTGGTAATACTCTGCACATAATACTGGTAATACTCTGCCCATAATACTGGTAATACTCTGCACATAATACTGGTAATACTCTGCACGTAATACTGGTAATACTGGTAATACTCTGCACATAATACTGGTAATACTGGTAATACTCTGCACATAATACTGGTAATACTCTGCACATAATACTGGTAATACTCTGCACATAATACTGGTAATACTCTGCACATAATACTGGTAATACTCTGCACATAATACTGGTAATACTCTGCACATAATACTGGTAATACTCTGCACATAATACTGGTAATACTCTGCACATAATACTGGTAATACTCTGCACATAATACTGGTAATACTTGTAATACTCTGCACATAATACTGGTAATAATACTGGTAATACTCTGCACATAATACTGGTAATACTCTGCACATAATACTGGTAATACTCTGCACATAATACTGGTAATACTCTGCACATAATACTGGTAATAATGGTAATACTCTGCACATAATACTGGTAATACTCTGCACATAATACTGATAATACTGGTAATACTCTGCACATAATACTGGTGATACTCTGCACATAATACTGGTAATACTCTGCACGTAATACTGGTAATACTCTGCACATAATACTGGTAATACTCTGCACATAATACTGGTAATACTCTGCCCATAATACTGGTAATACTCTGCACATAATACTGGTAATATTGGTAATACTCTGCACGTCATACTGGTAATACTCTGCACATAATACTGGTAATACTCTGCCCATAATACTGGTAATACTCTGCACATAATACTGGTAATATTGGTAATACTCTGCACGTCATACTGGTAATACTCTGTACATAATACTGGTAATACTCTGCACATAATACTGGTAATACTCTGCACGTAATACTGGTAATACTCTGCACATAATACTGGTAATACTCTGCACAATACTGGTAATACTCTGCACATAATACTGGTAATACTCTGCACATAATACTGGTAATACTCTGCACATAATACTGGTAATACTCTGCACATAATACTGGTAATACTCTGCACGTAATACTGGTAATACTCTGCACATAATACTGGTAATACTCTGCACATAATACTGGTAATACTGGTAATACTCTGCACGTAATACTGGTAATACTCTGCACGTAATACTGGTAATACTCTGTACATAATACTGGTAATACTCTGCACATAATACTGGTAATAATAGTAATACTCTGCACATAATACTGGTAATACTCTGCACAATACTGGTAATACTCTGCACATAATACTGGTAATACTCTGCACATAATACTGGTAATACTCTGCACATAATACTGGTAATACTCTGCACATAATACTGGTAATACTCTGCACATAATACTGGTAATACTCTGCACATAATACTGGTAATACTCTGCACATAATACTGGTAATACTCTGCACATAATACTGGTAATACTGGTAATACTCTGCACATAATACTGGTAATATTCTGCACATAATACTGGTAATACTCTGCACGTAATACTGGTAATACTCTGCACATAATACTGGTAATACTCTGCACATAATACTGGTAATACTCTGCACAATACTGGTAATACTCTGCACATAATACTGGTAATACTCTGCACATAATACTGGTAATAATGGTAATACTCTGCACATAATACTGGTAATTCTCTGCACATAATACTGGTGATACTCTGCACATAATACTGGTAATACTCTGCACGTAATACTGGTAATACTCTGCACATAATACTGGTAATACTCTGCACATAATACTGGTAATACTCTGCCCGTAATACTGGTAATACTGGTAATACTCTGCACATAATACTGGTAATACTGGTAATTCTCTGCACATAATACTGGTGATACTCTGCACATAATACTGGTAATACTCTGCACATAATACTGGTAATATTGGTAATACTCTGCACGTCATACTGGTAATACTCTGTACATAATACTGGTAATACTCTGCACGTAATACTGGTAATACTCTGCACATAATACTGGTAATACTCTGCACAATACTGGTAATACTCTGCACATAATACTGGTAATACTCTGCACATAATACTGGTAATACTCTGCACATAATACTGGTAATACTCTGCACATAATACTGGTAATACTCTGCACATAATACTGGTAATACTCTGCACGTAATACTGGTAATACTCTGCACATAATACTGGTAATACTCTGCACATAATACTGGTAATACTCTGCACATAATACTGGTAATACTGGTAATACTCTGCACGTAATACTGGTAATACTCTGCACGTAATACTGGTAATACTCTGCACATAATACTGGTAATACTCTGCACAATACTGGTAATACTCTGCACATAATACTGGTAATACTCTGCACACAATACTGGTAATACTCTGCACATAATACTGGTAATACTCTGCACATAATACTGGTAATACTCTGCACATAATACTGGTAATACTCTGCACATAATACTGGTAATACTCTGCACATAATACTGGTAATACTCTGCACATAATACTGGTAATACTCTGCACATAATACTGGTAATACTCTGCACATAATACTGGTAATGCTCTGCACATAATACTGGTAATACTGGTAATACTCTGCACATAATACTGGTAATACTCTGCACATAATACTGGTAATACTCTGCACATAATACTGGTAATACTCTGCACATAATACTGGTAATACTCTGCACATAATACTGGTAATACTCTGCACATAATACTGGTAATACTCTGCACATAATACTGGTAATACTGGTAATACTCTGCACATAATACTGGTAATACTCTGCACATAATACTGGTAATACTCTGCACATAATACTGGTAATACTCTGCACATAATACTGGTAATACTGGTAATACTCTGCACATAATACTGGTAATACTCTGCACATAATACTGGTAATACTCTGCACATAATACTGGTAATACTCTGCACATAATACTGGTAATACTCTGCACATAATACTGGTAATTTTTAGTAGTTTTTGTTTCTTGCGTTTTGCTGAGAAGATGCAGGAAGATGTGGCCGTTGTAGCTGGCGGGGAGCTGGACGTCTTTATTAGCGGTGTCGGGCACAGGCCGCCATTACTGCTTTATACAAATCCGGAAACTTCCGCTTGTTATTGTACTTTATATCCTTGTGCGGCCGGAGAGGCTCTTTACCCCCCAGATACTGTAGTTTGGGGTTTCCTAGTCCCAGCCACAGGTAGTGTCCCCCCTCTTTGATCAGCCAATCATTGGGGCCCATAAATAATCTCCTTATTACTCCTGTATTCATGGAGAAGCTGCAGAGAGGTCAGACCCTGTGTACTCTGCGATTTGGGATAATAGCCGCATTAATCATCACCGCCTCTCGTCAGCGGAGTCGACTTCATTCTCTAAACGCCGCAGGAAAGAAGTTGCATAGAGTGACGGCGGAGGACCGGAGTCACGCGTGTTTTCTTACAGAAGTTTGCGCCCTATTCAGTATGGGGATCAGCCGCAGGAAATCAGTCAGTAGCTAAATTACCTTTTACAAAAACATTAGCAATAGCCATATTTAATATTCATAGATTTGACTTTGATTCAATGTGTTAAAGGGGTATTCCACTCACACATAACATTTGATATGTTGCTGCCCATGGTAAGACTAACAATTCCTTCCATACTTGTTATTATCTATTCAGTCTCCTTCCCCCAGTTCTCAGCTGCTGCTTTCTGCTGAAAACACAAAAATCTGTGTGTGAGCTTTTCTCTCTGTCTCCTCCTAGTCCCCTTTCCTTCTGAGACAGCTGATGTAAACAAGTCCCTGGCAGGCTGTGCCTGCAACTTTGTAGCTTCTTTGTAATGCTGGGAGGATTATTCTGAGGACAAGTTGCTGATGAACTCACAGTGATTATCCCTCCCAGCATTACAAAGACACTACAATGTTGCAGATACAGCCTGCCAGGACTTGTTTACATCAGCTGTCTCAGAAGGGAGGGGGGAGGAGGGGGAAACAGAGAGAAAGGCTCACACACAGATTTTTGTATCTTCAGCAGAAAGCAGCAGCTGAGAACTGGGGGAAGGAGACAGAATAGATAATAACAAGTATGGAAGGAATTGTTAGTCTCACCATGAGCAGCAACATATCAGAAGTTATGTGTGAGTGGAATACCCCTTTAATTTAGACTCTTTTGTAAGAAGTTTGTCCTTCAGGCAGATTATTTGTGTCAGGCAGTGGAGATCGGTGGAGATGATTACTGACTCTCAGAATAAGGTTTTGCTTATCTTTTAATATCCATTCAGAAAGCATATAGCATACAGTGTGACAGGTTTGTTTTCTCCAATCTCGGTTATAAGACACGAAAAAATCCATCTGTGTCTGACTATAAATAACGATAGGTAAGGTCTCGGGGGGACGGGGGGGGCGCACGCTGAGAACCGTTACTTCTATCCAATCCGCCGTACAGGATCCACCAGAGTCCGCAGAGTCCGAGGTTTAATCACACGTTCTCTGGTGCCCGGGGAGGTAGACAGCAGCAATATGGCCGATAGCTTCCAGGATGTACACGTTTACACTCTGCAGTATATATTATATATATAATGGCCGCCTTCAGAAAGTCAGGACGGGGAAAAATTCTCACCTACCTGAGTGCCTGACAGCTGTCGCTCCCCGCTCTTCCTCCTAGTTCTTGTTACACACGGTCCCTGCAGGAACTCGCTCGGCCTGTCACTGACTAGGGGGGGGGGGGGGGGACCGCTGCAGCCGGAGCAAAGCACTTCCTGCAGGGACGACATGGCTACATTTTTAGGGATTTTTCGTTTTTGGGGCTTTTTTTGGGACAACTGTTCTATTACGGCCACAATAATCAGGCTGTTTTTTAGAGATGTAAAATGGTAATATTATTATGTCCCAGATACTGTGTATGAAAGTAGCCTCATGATGGACGTGGTTGTTGGTATTCCATCACCTGGTGTGCAGATTGACGTGGTGCACCTCGGAGTACGCCGGGCAGGGAGTGCACCTTCCATGCGTCCGTCCACATATGTGACTCCGTGTCTGACGGACGTGTCGATAGTCGTGTTACTCGGCCGACCCCAGAGGGGCTTGTCATCCAAGGTTTCAGAGGATATTTTGTTCAATAACGTCTTGAATGAGTAATGTCCTCCCGGAGCAGTCTCACTGTTAGATTGAATACCTGTCTAATCTTACAAAGCTGCCAAGGTCATCAGCCGTCCCGTCTCCGCCAATCGGCCGTTCACAGGAGGAAATGCCGCTTCCAGTTTAGATTTGAAAACATGAGGCTATAATCCACATAGGAAAACCATTCTAGTGATCTGAGGCCGTTATAGAAGACGGTGAACTCGGCTACCGGCCCCAAGAACTAAGAATTTTTTTTCTGGTCATTTTTTGCTCTGCCAAAGGCCGGGTTCACACTGTTTTTGCAATCCGTTTTTTGTTTTTTTTTTATGCAAAAGCGGATGAAAAACAGACTTCTATTATAAAAAAAAAGAATCAACGGATCAAAACATGTCTCCGTTTTTTCTGTGTTTAAGGCCCTACTCCACACAAAGATTATTGGTCAATATCGGCCGTTACGGGCGATAATTGTCCCGTGGAATAGAGGGCAACGATCTCGGCTGATCATTGTGTCGCTTGTTTTTCAAACATGTTGAAAAACAAGCGACTGATACAGCAGCGATCTACTGCCGTCTCACCGTAGAATAGGAGTGGCGGCAGCAGACCGCCACTAACCGCTAACCTAGCGATCACCTTCGCAGCCATACAGCTGTATGAACACCTTTTTTTTTCTTTTAAAAATTTTTTTTTCCAAGTTGGAAGCTGTCTGCCTGCAGGACACATGGCTGATAATGCACAAGGTGCAGCCTCGGGGGCGGCATTTATACATGCAGGCTGCAGCTTCTACCTTGTTTTACTGCATCCCGGCCAGATGAGATTGCCTGCCTGTCTTATCAGCCGGCGTGGAGTTGGGCTTGTGGCCAATCCTAATATCCGCAGTTGAAATGGGCCGAGAATTTTGGTCGTCATTATGAGAGAGAATAGGAGGAGGCCTGGTGTGCAGATCTATGGTTGTAGACTGATGAGATGAGCCGGGACGGGCGGCAGCAAAAACCAATAATATATGCACAAAAGGGGAAGCATGCACAGAATATCAAATAACAGGGTGTGTAGCCAATAAATACAGAATTTAGGATTCATGTTCAATTCTATGTAAAGACAAGAGTCTAATAAAGCCTAAAGGGGCACTCTGACAACATTCTTTTTCTTTCATATAAACTGTAGATTTGTAATGTCCTGCAGGAAGTGGTGTATTCTCTCCAGTCATCCAGTACTTATCAGCTACTGTATGTCCTGCAGGAAGTAGTGTATTCTCTCCAGTCTGACACAGTGCTCTCTGCTGCCACCTCTGTCCATGTCAGGAACTGTCCAGAGCAGCAGCAAATCCCCATAGAAAACCTCTCCTGCTCTCCAGACTGGAGAGAATACACTACTTTCTGCAGGACATACAGTAGCTGATAAGTACTGTAAAACTGGAGATTTTTTTTTATAGAATTACAGTAAATTACAAATCTCTGACACTTTCTGGCACCAGTTGATTTAAAAGGAAAAAAATGGTGAACCATCCCTTAAAAAAAAAAAAAAAAAAAAATCATTATTATTATTATTACTTTTCCAGAAAGAAAAATGTATATACTGTGTGTGTGTGGACCAAATATTTAGTACAAGATTATACAATATATGTTACAGTCTTTTGATTCTTTAGGTAATAGAAAAAAGACACAGAAATGCTAATGAGACTGATGGAGTTTGACCGTTACTAATTGTGTCCATTTGTTTTGCAGTGTGCATGTACAGAGAGCCATCGCTGCATGAAATTGGAGAGAAGCAGGGACGTTCAAGAAAAAGTTCAGGGACACCAACCATGAATGGTGGAAAAGTTGTTAACCAAGAATCAACATAGCCATAATCCTGCCCTGTCCTGAGAGAGAACCCTCCGGAAACCAGACACCATGCCGATAAACTGACACTAAAGGTTCCGCTGACTACTTTTTTGAAGTCTTTGAAGTTTTCTTCTTTGGATAGAACAAAAAAAAATGGAAATCAAATTTCCCACACAATGTTTTAAACCAACCAGAGAAAAAAAAAATCTGAAGAAAACTCCTCGAATCTGGACTCCATTGATATTTCCTGCGAGGTTTGCTGTGTGAATACGTTCCCATCTCTGCATAACAAAGTATACAATAAAGATCTTACCTGTAAAAGAGAGAAAGTTCTGGATAAATAAACCGTAAAACCACAGAAGCCACTTAGCAAAAAATCAGGTTCCCTCCAATGACTTTTCATTTCTGTCTCTTTATAAAGCGCTCGGCGTTATTTCTACAGAGGATGGCGCCATTTTTAGGACGTGCAGGTTAGAGTATATAGCGATTGTGACCCGTATCTGAGGACATTGATGGGCGTTCACAGATATATATACATATCCCCACACACATACATTCTGGGCCCTTCTCTAGTCATCTCCAGCTCTGCTGAGGCATCTAGGGGACTTAGTATAATGAACCACCCGGCTATCTAACAGTTTGCTGGAACCCCACCATCTTTTTATTGAGGGTAAAATTTTAGGTCCATTTTGTATTCATTTAAAGGGGGTCGTCCAGGGAACAGAAAAGGTCCCCAGCATGTTCCAAGGTGGGCGGGAATATTGGCAGTAATGATCGTGTGCGGGATAAACCACCTCCCATGTTATAGATATCGCAGCTACAGCCGCTAGCTCTCGGACCTTGGTCTGCCGGATTGGTTTTGCGCACACACAATAATTGCGGCCGACACTTTTTCCCTCTTGTACTTTTCTGCTCCCTGGACGACACCTCTAGGGCATGTTCACACAATGTAAAAATACAGGCAAAATACGCCAGTATTACAGCTGTAAATAATTATCGCACTCTATGGCCGTGATTATCAGAATACTGCTGTATTTTTGCCTCATTTTACTGTGGGTGAATGTAGCTTTAGAATCCAAAAATATTTTAAGAAAAGCCATTTCCCATATGTAATTCCAATATTTATTTAGGAAAGCGTTTGGCGTACCTTGTGCCACGTCATGAATGTCGAGAACTGAAGCAAAACAGTTATGCAGGTAGACGCAGCACGAGGGGCGATGCTTTCTGCTATTGGACGTCTTCCACTGAAGCGAGCTATTCATCTCGCCTCATTGCTGTGTGGGTGACGGGAAGCGACAACTGTGCTGGACACATTTCATGGTCTGTGGATTAGTTGTCACCTGTACAGCTCTGGGGTCTGCGCTTTGGGGCGAGCAGCGGTAGAAACCTGCAAAAAATCTGAGAAATATTGTTCAGATGTCGTGAAACAAGTTTGCCCGACTTACAAAGATTCTAATAGAACGGCTCTAATAAAATATATCGGTTTACAAATCTTATTCTTCTAACATAAAATGTAAATTATCGACTGAAAGACGATCCGTGGCCTCCTGAAAAACACTCAACGGCTGAGGTCACACTACATTTATTTCATTTGTTTTTGCAAAAAATGAATGAAAAAAAAAACAGCATTTTTGTGCATCCGTTTTGATCCGTTTTTTCTCTTGGCTTCCATTATAAAAAAAACATATCAAGATGCGTAATTTTTTTTAAGCATACACAAAAACATGGTCCACCACATTTTTTTGTACGTTAAAAACAGGATCCTTTTTTTTTTTATCTAAGTCAATGGAAAAATGGATCAAAATGGATGCACACGAATGCATCTATTTTTTTCATCCTTTTTTTAAATAATTTTTTGCAAAAACAAATAAAAAAAAAAAAAAAACAGCGTGAACCCAGCCTAACCGGTAATCAACTATTAGTGCAGGAAGTTTCTGCGACCGATATGCCTATAGCTGGGGATGAGCAAATTTACAGTGCTGGCGAGGCTCGGCCGACGGCTTGTCAGAAGTTTCCCAGGACTGGATCCGGCTTTTCTACGCACCCGAAGAGGCATGGAGTTAAAAGACGGCCGGCTGACAAACCAACGGCCGAGCCTAGTGAAACTCTTCTCTTACCTAATACTGTAAATTCACTCATCTCTACTTATAGCAGCTGGGCAGGAGGCAGCATTCAGTGCTTAAAGGGGAGAGGGCCGAGCTTTATATCCTGATGACGGCCGATTAGCGGTGACTCCCTCCTGACAGTCCATAGACTGCAGCGATGTCCTTGTCCCGACTGGACACAAACTTACCTCTCTGTGTACTGAATGGTGGTGACTGTCCAGATGACTATCCCTGCACTAGTAGTGTGGCAGACATAGAAGCAAACAGCACATTAAAGAGGTTGTCCGGGAATTAAAAAATAAAATGTATATATATATCTGGTGGTGTTAAAAAAATAAAAAAGCGATACTTACCTGCTCTGCTCCCCTCCAGCTGCTCATCCCGGCTTCCTCTGATGTATGTTCTCAGTAACTGCCCGCTCAGCCAATCACTGGCCGCTGCAGTGTCCCACCAGTGACTGGATGAGCGGGCAGCTCCGGCTGAAGGAACACGTCTCAAGGAAGAAGCAGAGGTGAGTGGTTTTATTCCCGGACACCCCCTTTAAGTAGTATGTTTACAAGACTTAACCCCTTTAAATATACATAGAAAACAACCAACATATAGACTGTTAATGTGTTGATGTCAGTGGTGCAGCCCATCACCGACATCACTAGGTCACCGCAACACTGACTGTTAGGAAACCTGCAGAACATGCGCCTAGTGGGATATCCCTGCGATATACAAATGGGGCTATGCTTTTCTGTTCATCCCACACTTTAAATGAGCACAACTTATATATATATATATATATATATATATATATATATATATATATATATATATATTAGAAACACTTTACCAAAAGGGCTGGTGGCTCCTCGGAGATATTGCGTTCACTTCCCATCATACACTGGGTTTCAGCTGACATGCATGCTAGGGATAGATCATGTATATAATGAGAGATTGCAGCTCTGAAGGGCTTCCATTTACAGATTAGTTTTTTTCTAATTAGCTGCGGATGAGAATCGATGAGAAGTTCTGTGTCCGGCGGATGTATCTCTGACTGCGGGGGGGGGGAATATACAATGATGGAGGGCTGCATGCATCCTGCTTGCTCTGTACAGTTTATTTTGCTACTGGGGGGTCAGTATGGAATGGGGGGGCATGGTGATTGTTGTATGGGGAGACGGGCAGGGGATTTTCTAATACATTTTAGCTTGATAAATAATAAAAAGACTCTTTATTGGAGCAGTGGCCATGTGCTTTGTCCGTGCATTGTGCTGATATATTTCCGCCTGCTTTCTGGTTCTCTAACAGCCTCAGCGCCGAGACCCCCGAAAGGAAGGGGGAGCGGGGGAGGCACTGCATACACTTACACATCCTGGTATACTGCACTGGATACATTGATGAAAACAGATTCTATAGATTATACTTATCAGTTAGTAGCGACTTTACTTTATTTTTCCTGCCTTAGGATGGGTTCACACTACGTTTCTGCAACAGTTTTTTTCATCCATTTTTGAAAAAAAAATAATGGAAAAACTGATGCAATTGCAAAAAAACACATTCATTTTGATCCTTTTTTTTAATAATGGAAACAATAGAATTGCATGCAACTGCATCCATTTTTTTAATCCATTTTTGCACAAAAACATAAAACATAATATATGTACAGGGTTTGGTTTCCAGTATCAATCAGTTAGAGCATAGAAGGGTGGGGGAGTGAGGAGGCGTGCATGCTGTGGCTCGGCATTGCCTTTATGGCAGTTAAAGTCTAAGCTGAACGATTCCTTTTAACCCCACATTTCACTTTGCACTATAAGAATTGTGTTCCTAGATGGAGAATGCCTTAAAGGCCTTTTTTTTCACTATTCAATATTCACGAGTCCTAATAGAACTTATCACCTCATACGATGCCATTCAACCCCAGAACACACAGGGAGCTCTCCGATAAGTGGTAGCAGTATGGATGCCGGTGCCGACCTTCCGTAACATAAACCATGGAATCTTAGTTTTTTTGTTTTTTTTTTCTTTACTGTTTATATTCCGTATTATATCACTTATAGACGGAATTACGTTCTCCGGATAGCTGCATATTCTCTGGCTATTAGTATCTGCCATTTGGTGGCCTTTACGGTTAGTCACACGGGACTGATTTACTGCTGGATTAATAGCCTGTAGCCGAGCTGCTATACACAGGCCTCCCATGCTAGTGACGCTGCCCTGCAGAAGCTCATACTATGGCCGTGTCATTCTAATAGATTTTCAGTTTTTTATATAATTCTATAGCTCTACATTATCATAGTCTTGGAGAACGGTCAGGTCTGTTTCTATCATGCGCAGTCCCACATATGAAGACCAGTCCCCCATTACAGGCGTTCCCATTCGAGTTCTCATTGAGGCTCTGTTCACACTGTCATTCCTGCTTTGGTTGGAGGTTCTGACTCTATTACGGTGAGAATACTGCAACATTTTAGTGGTTTCCAATATGAAGCTACAACACATGTGAACAGAGTCCTATGTGTGTGTGTGTAATTATCTGATTTTATTTCATTTAATCTTTTTGGTTGTTGGATCAGTTTAAATTTGCTGTTTTTATCGTTCTTGTCCCTTTTTTACCATTCGTTACTTTTTGAGTTCAAAGAAAAGCTTGTTTCTGCTAATATAAAAAAATAAAAAGGAACAAGAACGGATTCAGGCGATGTTCACACACTGTATTTCTGCTCAGTATTTTTCAACCAAAACCAGGAGGGGATGGAAAATACAGAAAGGCTATGTTCACACACTGCTGAAATTTAGTGGATGGCCGTCATTTAGTGGCAAATATTTGCTGCTATTTTAAAACAACGGCCATTATTTGCCATTAAATGACGGCCATCCACTCAATTTCAGCAGTGTGGGAGCATAGCCGATCTGTGTTTTCCATCCCCTCCTGGTTTTGGTTGCAAAATACTGAGCAATAATACTGTGTGTGAGCATAGCCTAAGGGTCCGTTTACACACACAGATTATTTGACTGATTTTTGCAGCCGAAACCAGAAATGGACTTAAAAAAAAAAGAGAAATCTCAGTCTTTCCTTTATGACCTGTTCCCTGTTTATAGTCCATTCCTGGCTTTGGTTGCAAAAATCTGTCAGATAATATGTGTGTGTAAACGGACCCTTATGGTGTGTTTACATAGAGAGATTTATCTGACAGATTTTTGAAGCCAAAGCCAGGAAAGGATTTGAAAGGAGGAGGATTCCAGACTTTTCTTTATGACCCGTTCCTTGTTTATAGTCTGTTCCTGGCTTTGGCTTCAAAGATCTGTCAGATAAATCTCTCTGTGTAAACGCACCATTAGGCTGATGACACCAATGATGCAGAACAGACCTCATTGAAATGACCGATACTGATCTGTTCACTTGTGAGGTTGGTGTCACATGTTTTTTTAAGCTGCTGTGGGGATCTATTTCATTTGGGTCAGTGTCAGTTTTTTTTAACTTCAATGGGAGACATAGAACTGCACAGAAAAGAAGCTGATTGCTGTGTATACTCCTGCATCGGGAGCGCGGACCCAAGATTTTCATTGTGTATCCTGCCCCCGCTACAGCTACACTTTACAGGGAATCTGTCAGCACTCAGACCCGAGTTGCTGACTGTGTTATATCGGTCACAGCCCCCTATTGAACATGGTGCCTGTAGCTTATCCGTCCATGTCGTAGAAAATGTGCAGTCTTAGTGTGACCAAGTGTCAGAGAGGAGTTGTGGCTCTCTGGCCGTGCCGCACTCTGTGGAGCCTCTCTCTCCGGCCCTGCCGCACTCTGTTGAGCCTCTCTCTCCGGCCCTGCCGCACTCTGTTGAGCCTCTCTCTCCGGCCCTGCCGCACTCTGTTGCACCTCTCTCTCTCTCCGGCCCTGCCGCACTCTGTTGCACCTCTCTCTCCGGCCCTGCTGCGCTCTGTTGCACCTCTCTCTCCGGCCCTGCCGCACTCTGTTGCACCTCTCTCTCTCTCCGGCCCTGCCGCACTCTGTTGCACCTCTCTCTCCGGCCCTGCTACGCTCTGTTGCACCTCTCTCTCCGGCCGTGCTGCGCTCTGTTGCACCTCTCTCTCCGGCCCTGCCGCACTCTGTTGCACCTCTCTCTCCGGCCCTGCCGCACTCTGTTGCACCTCTCTCTCTCTCCGGCCCTGCCGCACTCTGTTGCACCTCTCTCTCCGGCCCTGCTGCGCTCTGTTGCACCTCTCTCTCCGGCCCTGCTGCGCTCTGTTGCACCTCTCTCTCCGGCCGTGCTGCGCTCTGTTGCACCTCTCTCTCCGGCCCTGCCGCACTCTGTTGCACCTCTCTCTCCGGCCCTGCTGCGCTCTGTTGCACCTCTCTCTCCGGCCGTGCTGCGCTCTGTTGCACCTCTCTCTCCGGCCGTGCTGCGCTCTGTTGCACCTCTCTCTCCGGCCCTGCTGCACTCTGGTGCGCCTCTCTCTCCGGCTGTGCTGCGCTCTGTTGCACCTCTCCAATAAGGAGCCGTGACAGAGCGCAGCATGGCCGGAGCCGCAAGTCCTCTCTGACGCTTGTTCACACTAAGATTGCACAATCTCTGCTACATGGACGGATAAGCTGCAGGTACCTTGTCAAATAGTGGGCTGTGACCGATATAACACAGTCAGCAACTCAGGTGGTGTCCGGGTACTGACAGATTCCCTTTAAGTGGAAGTCAGTGGGAAGCATCCTGAGTAGGGATGGTCCGAACCAAGTTCGGTTCAGGTTCGTACGAACCCGAACTCTCGGTAATGATTCCCGCTGGAATCTGATGCCGAGCGTTCGGGTTCATACGGACTGAAACCTCGAAGGGTTCGGACCATCCCTAATCCTGAGCCTGTGTTTTGTCTGTGTGGACTCATCATAATAGACCACAGAAAAAACACCATGAAACTATGCATGCAGTAAAACAGTGTTTTAAAAGTCTGTAAAAAATGTTTTAAAAAATTGCAGGAAGCCCAAAGAAAACCGTCACAAACATGGGAAGAGGCCTGGGGGGAGGGGGACAACTATGGAGAAGCTACAGGACTGGACAAAGGATGAAGTCAGCTGATCGATGGGGGAAATTACTGGGATATGTCCTATGTCCATCTTACATCGTGCTGTGAGCGGCGGTCCATCCCGATGGCTACTCCCACATCATGGTATAAGAATTACATATATACTGTATAAACCAGAGCATTGTCCTGCTGAATGTGTCAAAATTCTAACCTGGTGGTCATGGCTTTTAAAAAGCCAACACAGGAAATGAGTGTGGCCGATACAGGAAATGGGTGTGACCAACACAGGAAATGGGTGTGACCAATACGGGAAATGGGTGTGACCAACACAGGAAAGGAATGTGGCTGATACAGGAAATGGGTGTGACCAACACAGGAAATGGGTGTAGCCGATACAGGAAATGGGTGTGGCCGATACAGGAAATGGGTGTAACCAACACAGGAAATGAGTGTGGCTGATACAGGAAATGGGTGTGACCAACACAGGAAATGAGTGTGGCCGATACAGGAAATGGGTGTGTGCGACACATGAAATGAATGTGGCTGATACAAGAAATGGGTGTGACCGATACAGGAAATGGGTGTAACCAGCACAGGAAATGAGTGTGGCTGATACAGGAAATGGGTGTGACCAACACAGGAAATGAGTGTGGCTGATACAGGAAATGGGTGTGACCAATACAGGAAATGAATGTGGCTGATGCAGGAAATGGGTGTGACCGATACAGGAAATGGGTGTGACCAACACAGGAAATGGGTGTGGCCGATACAGGAAATAGGTGTGACCAACACAGGAAATGGGTGTGACCAATACAGGAAATGAATGTGGCTGATACAGGAAATGGGTGTGACCGATACAGGAAATGGGTGTGACCAACACAGGAAATGGGTGTAGCCGATACAGGAAATGGGTGTGACCGATACAGGAAATGGGTGTAACCAACACAGGAAATGAGTGTGGCTGATACAGGAAATGGGTGTGACCAACACAGGAAATGAGTGTGGCTGATACAGGAAATGGGTGTGACCAACACAGGAAATGAATGTGGCTGATGCAGGAAATGGGTGTGACCGATACAGGAAATGGGTGTGACCAACACAGGAAATGGGTGTGGCAGATACAGGAAATAGGTGTGACCAACACAGGAAATGGGTGTGACCAATACAGGAAATGAATGTGGCTGATACAGGAAATGGGTGTGACCAATACAGGAAATGGGTGGGGCATTTAAATCTCCTAAAAAACCACCAGTCAACAGTGCACAAAGTTGATCATTGCTCTTTTTCTTTCATTTACATCTGTCACATAGGGGCCGTTTGCACTACGGAATGTAATTTGCCACGGACTCCGCTTGAAATTCCACGTAAATTCTGTAGTGTGAACGGCCCTTTACAGGGAGCAGTAAGTAGCAGTGATTGCCGGCTCAGGCTCATAGACATCCATTGCATGCAGCCTGCACACTCCCTGGTTATATGGGGCTGATAAAGGATGATTTATTATCTACAGTAAAGATGCGATGAGCTAATAAACATTTACTTGTCTGATCAGGCGTGCGTTGGATCTTTCAGCTGTAAAACGCCCTTTTTACACCAAATTTTTATGTAGTAATTTATGAGATTTTTTTCATTCAACTTGCAGAAAGATCGGTATACGGACACAGTATGCGGTATACGGACACAGTATGTGGTATACGGACACAGTATATGGTATACGGACACAGTATGTGGTATACGGACACAGTATATGGTATACGGACACAGTATATGGTATACGGACACAGTATGTGGTATACGGACACAGTATGTGGTATCTGGAGACAGTATACGGTGTACGGACACAGTATGCGGTATACGGACACAGAATGCGGTATACGGACACAGAATGCGGTATACGGACACAGAATACGGTATACGGACACAGTATGCGGTATACGGACACAGTATGCGGTATACGGACACAGTATGTGGTATATGGAGACAGTATACGGTGTACGGACACAGTATGTGGTATATGGAGACAGTATACGGTATACGGACACAGTATGTGGTATATGGAGACAGAATACGGTATACGGACACAGTATATGGTATACGGACACAGTATGTGGTATCTGGAGACAGTATACGGTGTACGGACACAGTATGTGGTATACTGACACAGAATGCGGTATACGAACACAGAATGCGGTATACGGACACAGAATACGGTATACGGACACAGAATACTGTATACGGACACAGTATGCGGTATACGGACACAGTATGCGGTATACGGACACAGTATGTGGTATATGGAGACAGTATACGGTGTACGGACACAGTATGTGGTATATGGAGACAGTATACGGTATACGGACACAGTATGTGGTATATGGAGACAGAATACGGTATACGGACACAGTATGTGGTATACGGACACAGTATGCAGTATACGGACACAGTATGCGGTATACTGACACAGTATGTGGTATATGGACACAGAATACGGTATACGGACACAGCACCTGATGGATTCTCCTCTAGCTTGTATCCAGCTAGTATTACATGGATACTCTGCACATATCATACAGAATCTTAATAGGTGTCACACCTTCGTAGACGGCAGGAATAAATCGTTTTGTTTTTTTTCTGTAAGAAGGAAGAGCGCCACCAGTGGAATTCAGGGGGATTTGTCATTTATTTATTTGATAGAGAAGACCAGATATAGATAGTAACAGATCTGATGAGTTCTGTTCCTAAGCACAAGGCCTCAGGTAGAACATGGCCGCTGCCTCTTAGGATTCGGACTATAGTCGGGGGCATCGTACTCTTTATATTCCACAATAAGTCAGCGTACAGCGCGTAATGATCAGCGGGCGTCACATCACAGTCACCTTCTATATTGCTTCTCTCCGGTTACCATTTCTGCCAGGTAGTGGTACTGGTATGAGAAACCAAATAATCTGCATATAAGGGATCCAGTTGCTTTCTGATGGATCTCTCGGGGCTTCATCGCTCTTTATGTTGCACAAGTTTTAATAGACGCAACAAATAACCAATAATCCACATCCCAGGCCGACAATGCTGCTCAATGGGAAGTCTAGAACAGATGGGGATACAGTGTTCTATGGGTTTTTCATACTGCAATGAAATGCATTGAAGTTAATGGAACAACGGCTGTTGTTTGCAAAAATAGTATGTTGTGTGAACATGGCCTTAATCTGCTTTCTGCAGAGCTTCTGTATGTACTGCGGTTTGTTACTTCAAAGAGGTCAAACAAAAGATGGAACTAAGAGATGAATTCTATTCCATTTGTTGATTGCGTTAGTTATTTATGTATCACTCTATGGCTATGTTCACACTACGTTTAAAAAACAGAAAAGCATCCATTATTGCTGTGATGTAATTGACCTCTATGCAATGTAGTGAACTCGATGTAATGACGGACTTCCAACGCACACGGTGTATAAAATGACCGATGTTCATCATGTTGACCATGACAATTATTTTCAGACAGTTATTTCTTAGTTTTTCACAGTTTTTCTTTTTTCACCGTCATTTCACGGTTTTTGCTTTTAAATTTAATGGACTTTTCAATTAAAGACAAAGGGCGATCAGTCACCTGACCTAGAATAATGGACCGACAGCCGCCACTGCACTGACCGACGGCCAAACAGCCAAATAACCAACATAATTTTATCTTTTCAAAAATGAGAAGAAAAAAACATTGTGTGAACACGGCCATGGGCGATTATCAGTATATTTTGCTATGTTCCCTCTGTAAACAGTGTTTTTATGTGTTGATATGTTATAGCATTGGCTGTATAGCGGGTGGGGGCTGTTATATCCAGGACATGTATTTCCCGCACCAGTCTATGTGTCACGCTCTGCCGGCTCCTCTGTGAGATGATAGAGAAAGACCATGCCGAGACCTGATGAAGTCAATGTCATTGTGCACAGGCGTTCCCATCACCCCCCACCACCCCCATCATCCCCCTCATCCCCATCATCCCCCATCATCCCCCATCATCCCCATCATCCCCCATCATCCCCACCACCCCCACATCCCATCACCCCCCTCATCCCCCATCATCCCCATCACCCCCATCATCCCCCTCACCCCCATCATCCCCATCATCGCCACCACCCCCATCATCCCCCTCACCCCCATCATCCCCCTCACCCCCATCATCCCCATCATCGCCACCACCCCCATCATCCCCCTCACCCCCATCATCCCCCTCACCCCCATCATCCCCCTCACCCCCATCACCCCCCCTCACCCCCATCATCCCCCTCATCCCCCATCATCCCCCTCATCCCCCTCATCCCCCATCATCCCCCTCATCCCCCTCATCCCCCATCATCCCCATCATCCCCCTCACCCCCATCATCCCCCTCACCCCCATCACCCCCCCATCATCCCCCTCATCCCCCATCATCCCCCTCATCCCCCATCATCCCCCTCATCCCCCTCATCCCCCATCATCCCCATCATCCCCCTCACCCCCATCATCCCCCTCACCCCCATCACCCCCCCATCATCCCCCTCATCCCCCATCATCCCCCTCACCCCCATCATCCCCCTCACCCCCATCACCCCCCCATCATCCCCCATCATCCCCCTCATCCCCCATCATCCCCCTCATCCCCCATCATCCCCATCATCCCCACATCCCATCACCCCCCTCACCCCCATCATCCCCCTCACCCCCATCATCCCCCTCACCCCCATCATCCCCCTCACCCCCATCACCCCCCCTCACCCCCATCATCCCCCTCATCCCCCATCACCCCCATCATCCCCCTCACCCCCATCATCCCCCTCATCCCCCATCATCCCCCTCATTCCCCATCATCCCCATCATCCCCACATCCCATCACCCCCCTCATCCCCCATCATCCCCCTCACTCCCATCATCGCCACCACCCCCATCATCCCCCTCACCTTCATCATCCCCCTCACCCCCATCATCCCCCTCACCCCCCTCACCCCCATCATCCCCCTCATCCCCCATCACCCCCACCACCCCCATCATCTTCATCATCCCCACCACCCCCAAATCTATCAGATATATATATATATTTTGTTTCTTTTGAAAACATGATATCTAAAGAATAAAACTTTTTAAATGCAGCTTGTAAGTTTGAGAATGAATAGAACTACTTACAGATGGACTATAATAAAGAGAGATGTACAATACTGCCGCCGCTCTGGACTCTTGTTGGGGGAGGGGGGGGGGGGGAGCGTTGGGGAAGGAGACGAGGCCTCCACCTTCTCTGATGCTTATAGCTAAACAGTCCTGTCAGGTTTTCTTCTCATAGTGTCCCCTATATGGAGGAGGATTCAGACAGGTCGTTTAATACCAGAAATCAGGATCTGTTGTTTGATCTGAAAAAAAAGTATAGTGTCTATTCATGGTCTTTGGTATTAAATCTCATCCCAATTCAGGGGCATAGAACCTAAAGGGGTAATCCAGCACATAAAGGGGTATTCTACTCAAACATAATGATATGTCGCTGCCCGTGGTGAGACTAACAATTCCTTCCATACTTATTATCTAGCCAGTCTCCTTCCCCCAGTTCTCAGCTGCTGCTTTCTGCTGAAGACATAAAAATCTTTGGGAGCTTTTCTCTCTGTCTCCTCCCCCCTCCCTTCTAAGACAACGGATGTAAACAAGTCCCTGGCAGGCTGTATCTACAACATGGTAGATTCTCTGTAATGCTGGGAGGGATTATCACAGTAAGGTCATCAGCAACTTGACCTCAGAATAACCTACAATGTTGCAGATACAGCCTGCCATGGACTTGTTTATATCATCTGTCATGATAGGAATTGTAGGTTTGCAACAGCTGGATGGCCGCAGTTAGACACCTCTTCTGTAGAGCAACTCCACACTTTCCTCTCTCTGCTTCTGGCCTATGTCTTCCTCTGCACTGCAGCCTCTAGTAACCATCGCATGATCACTAGAGGCTGCAGTTCAAAGGAAGATGCCATACACTCTGAAGCAGGGAGGGGTAAGTGTTATGATTTTTCACTCTCCCTTTTTTTGGTTTGTTCAATATACTAAGGACTGGCATTTTTTTTATAAAATGATCAGTGAGGGGTGTTTTTATTTTAATAAAAGTTTTTTCCCCTCACTTTACAAGCATAGCAGTGGAAGTTGTTGGCATCAATTGATTGACAGCATCAGTTACTAAGCTGGGGCGTAGCATTAGCCTGTAAAATGGCCAACACTAGTTGGAGTTTTATCCCCCACAGCTATCAGAAGGAGGAGGTGTCCGAGCCGGTGTGGGAGGAATGAGGGCTAGGAGATTGACAGAGAAAGCCAATGATAGACATTGAATGGATCTGCAGAGTACATGGCCAGCCTCATGGTCATGGTCTTATAGTGAGTCTCTGGCAGGCTGTATCTGCAACACTGTAGCTTCTCTGTAATGCCTGGAGGGTTAATCACAGTCCATTAGTCACTTGACCTCAGAATAACACTACCAGCATTACAAAGAAGCTAAAATGTTGCAGATACAGCCTGCCAGGGACTTGTTTACATCAGCCATCTGAGAAGAGAGGGGGAGGGGAAGACAATGAGAAAAGCTCACTCACAGATTTTTGTGTCTTCAGCAGAAAGCAGCAACTGAGAACTGGGGGAAGGCGACTGAATAGATAATAACAAGTATGGAAGGAATTGTTAGTCTCGCCATGGGTAGTGACATATCAAAAGTTATGTTTGAGCGGAATACCCCTTTAAGGCTTTTATCTAAACCAATACTGTATTATATGTCTTTTGCTATTGCCATGGATAAGATACTGCATTGTTTTAGTGTTATCCCTATGAGACGTGTTAGGGATGAAGGCTAGGAGTTTTTATGAATCATAGCTGCGAGAAATATCTGCGGTGATGCAGCTCCATCTCTGGATGACAAGGTCACATGTCATGTGTGAACACAGCCGTAAACAGTGTTTCCTTCTAGAGGAGGATTGCTCTGGGCTCCGGCAGCAGATACAATGGGGATCAGTTATAGGACTTTCTATCTGCGCTTATTACACAGAATCCGAGCTGGAAATAATTGTTGCTTTTATGTGTTTTTTGTTGCTCTGCAATGTTTAAATACTAAGAGATATAAAAAGAACGTCCGTCTCAGATTATGGGAATAAAGAACGTTTATGAGGTCACAGGCCGCCATATTCTCCGGCAGACTTCATTACGGGCTGGAGGCGAGCGGTATAGGAAATCTATTCAGCAGCTTAATTCTGCAGCATTGCAGCAAACTCCAGGGTGGCTAATAGCCGGAAGCCTTAATCATCTGGGAAACCGTGGACTGGACCAACAATCTCCGGATACAGAGGATTGCTGTACGGCGGGAGTGAAGAGCCGAGATCACTGGATATAAGACAGAAGATGGGAGGGAAAAAAGGTTTTAAAATCATCTGGTGTCAGAAAGTTATATAGATTTGTAATTAACTCCTATAAAAAAAATAATTAAAGTCTTCCAATACTTATCATCTGCCGTATGTCCTGCAGGAAGTGGTGTATTCTCTCCAGTCTGACACAGTGCTCTCTGCTGCCACCTCTGTCCATGTCAGGAACTGTCCAGAGCAGGAGAGGTTTTCTATGGGGATTTGCTGCTGCTCTGGACAGTTCCTGACATGGACAGAGGTGGCAGCAGAGAGCACTGTGTCAGACTGGAGAGAATACACCACTTCCTGCAGGACATACAGCAGCTGATAAGTACTGGAAGACTTAAATTTTTTTAAATAGCAGTAATTTACAAATCTGTATAACTTTCTTCCACTGTTTGATTTAATCCCCCCTCCGGAGTTTTCCTTTAATGTTAAGAAGTCCAAGCTGTCTCAGCATGACTATCGGTGTGTACAAGCTTCTTGTTGGGGACAGACTGGAGATGTTGGTGTTTTCGGATTTCTTCTGTCGCTCCCATTCTGTCCCTGTTCTTAAATCATTGGGATGCGGCTTCTTATGGTAATATCCGGTGCCCAGGAGGGGGATCATTCTCTAATCAGATTCCTATGGAGCCTATTCACACTGAGCGATGGATCTGGGGGCTCTGTAACTAGGCGCCATCTATAGGTCCAAATCCAGCGGCTCAGCAATTCTTATTGTCAAATGTTTGTCAGCGACGTCCGTGACATCACAGCTCGGAATAATAACGTCCAATAACGGTACAGCGGCGTGATCCTCTATAGCGACATGTCACAGATTGCGGCTGTAACGTTTGTTAATCAGTCATCGCTTTCCTCATATGCTGTAAACTATATTAGGAGCGTAAGGGTATGTTCACACTGAGGAACAGGCGAGGAGATGAAGAGGAAAGTTTTCTGCTTGAAATTCCTCAGGAAAAGCGGGTTCAATTCTTTCAGCGGAATCAGCCTGCCCATAGAATGGCGTCTATGGAGCTGGAGGAAAGGCGCGCGGCCGTGAGTGCGTACAGGCGACGGAATTCCACAGAATTTATCCACGAGAATGCCGTAGTCTGAACCCACCCGAACTGTCCAGAGCAGCAGCAAATCCCCACAGAAAACCTCTGCTGCTCTGGACAGTTCCTGACATGGACAGAGGTGGCAGCAGAGATCGGCGCTATGGGGGTCAGTGCTACCAGCGGTCTCACCGGACCATGGAGCAAACTACTAACTGCACCGAGGAGGAAGGTAAGAGACAGGCTATAAGAGACACGCTATAAGAGACACACTATAAGGGACATACTATAAGAGACATACTATAAGAGACACACTATAAGGGACACACTATAAGAGACACACTATAAGGGACATACTATAAGAGACACGCTATAAGAGACACGCTATAAGAGACACACTATAAGAGACACGCTATAAGAGACACGCTATAAGAGACACACTATAAGAGACACGCTATAAGAGACATACTATAAGAGACACGCTATAAGAGACACACTATAAGAGACACACTATAAGGGACACACTATAAGAGACACACTATAAGAGACATACTATAAGAGACATATACTATAAGAGACACACTATAAGAGACACGCTATAAGAGACACGCTATAAGAGACACGCTATAAGAGACACACTATAAGAGACACACTATAAGAGACATACTATAAGAGACACACTATAAGAGACACACTATAAGAGACATACTATAAGAGACACGCTATAAGAGACACACTATAAGAGACACACTATAAGAGACACACTATAAGAGACACATACTATAAGAGACACGCTATAAGAGACACGCTATAAGAGACACACTATAAGAGACACACTATAAGAGACACACTATAAGAGACACCCTATAAGAGACACGCTATAAGAGACACGCTATAAGAGACACACTATAAGAGACACACTATAAGAGACACACTATAAGAGACACCCTATAAGAGACACGCTATAAGAGACACGCTATAAGAGACACGCTATAAGAGACACGCTATAGGAGACACACTATAAGAGACACCCTATAAGAGACACACTATAAGAGACACACTATAAGAGACACCCTATAAGAGACACCCTATAAGAGACACACTATAAGAGACACGCTATAAGAGACACGCTATAAGAGACACGCTATAAGAGACACGCTATAAGAGACACGCTATAGGAGACACACTATAAGAGACACCCTATAAGAGACACACTATAAGAGACACACTATAAGAGACACCCTATAAGAGACACCCTATAAGAGACACACTATAAGAGACACACTATAAGAGACACACTATAAGAGACATACTATAAGAGACACACTTTTAGAGATACGCTATAAGAGACATACTATAAGAGATACTATAAGAGACACGCTATAAGAGACACCCTATAAGAGACATACTATATGAGACACGCTATAAGAGACACACTATAGGAGACATACTATAAGAGACACACTATAAGAGACACACTATAAGGGACACACTATAAGAGACATACTATAAGAGACACCCTATAAGAGACACCCTATAAGAGACATACTATAAGAGACACCCTATAAGAGACACCCTATAAGAGACATACTATTCTTTTCAGCGTCTCCTGTGCAATAGGGTCATAATAGGTTAGATTCGTCTCACCTGCAGATAGTTCCCCTTTAACCTCCTGAGAGTTCCCCTTTAAAAGACCTTTATGGTAGTTTGTAATTTGTAAATGAATTACAATTTCATTATAACCCGTATTGGAGAGATTTCCG
This sequence comes from Dendropsophus ebraccatus, assembly GCF_027789765.1. Lineage (NCBI taxonomy): Eukaryota > Metazoa > Chordata > Amphibia > Anura > Hylidae > Dendropsophus > Dendropsophus ebraccatus. The sequence continues at coordinate 3,698,525 of NC_091459.1, forward strand.
GCGTACACGCTCACTCACCGCTGCTTGTTAATCTTGCACTGATGATATTTTCTGCTCGCCTGAGTGTAAAGGACTGTGCACAATTATTCAGAATAAATTCCCAAATCAGCAACTTGTATATTTGTGTAGAATGGGGGAAGCAGATGCCTAGTAATGTCTGTCTCACACCATACACGAGCGCCTAGAGCAGCGGACACTGCAGAAGTGACATATACATGAGCACCTTATATACTCACCCATATACAGATTATATAAGATTACAGTGTTTATTAGCGTTGTCATGTAAGACACTGTGTGATTCATAAGGCATGTCCTTAAGCACATTTTTGCCATTATAATGCACAATCACTACAAGTATCCCTGCAGTGTCATCTGTTTCATCCCAGCTCTTCATCCATATAGTTTTATCATGGTAGCAGGAACATTTAGGCTATGTTTCCACACTGTATTGACAACGTCCTTAGTTATTGGCTGTAGTTAAGACCTAGTAAAGGTTTAGCTGAGTAAAGCTTCCCCCGAAAGTAAGACCTAGTAAAGTTTTTGTTTGGAAGCATGCCCACCGAACAGAACACCAGGGCATGCAGCTGGGATTCTTTTCAGCCCACCGCCATTGTCCCCTACCTTCACCGGCCGTTGCAGAGCAGCTGCATGCAGGACATGAAGACCTTCACTTACCGCCAACGTCGATGTTTCCTTCAACGGCCACCACTCTTAAAGGGGACCTGTCGCCCCGGCTGCCGAGGTGAAGCCCGCCCGACCCCCCAGGTGTCGCCCCTTATACTTATTCCCCTGTCGAAGTCTCGGACCACGTCCCGGAAGCCGTGCGCGCGATCACCAGAGATGAGCAGTCATTCTCTATGGGCGTCGGACTCATCTCTGGTGAGCGCGTGCACGGCTTCCGACGGAGATTTCTTGGCTACGGGACGGGGTTTGGGCCCGGGACTTCGAGGAAGAGGTAAGTATAAGTGGCTCCACAAGGAGCTTCACACAGTCTTCCATTATCCTGTTGCCTGCCTTAATAGCGTATGCTGTCCCTGCTGTGCTGTACGAGTGTGCCGTTATTAGCCCCCCTGGTGTCCAGAAGCCACCGTACACTGTCCCTGCTGTGCTGTTGAGAGCTCCCCCTGGTGGCCAGAAGCAGCCATACCGTACGCTGTCCCTGCTGTGCTGCACTGTGCTGTAGGGAGCTCGCCTTAGTGGCCAGAAGCCACCATACTGTACGCTCTGTCCCTGCTATGCTGTATGAGTTTGCTGTGGTGAGCTCCCCCTGGTGGCCGGAAGCCACCATACCGTACGCTGTCCCTGCTGTGCTGCACTGTGCTGTAGTGAGCTCGCCCTGGTGGCCAGAAGCCACCATACCGCACGCTCTGTCCCTGCTGTGCTGTACGAGTGTCCTGTGGCAAGCTCCCCCTGGTGGCCAGAAGCCACCATACCGTGCGCTGTCTCTGCTGTGCTGTACTGTACTGAGCTCCCCCTGGTGGCCAGAAGCCACCATACTGTACGCTGTCCCTGCTGTGCTGCACTGTGCTGTAGGGAGCTCGCCCTAGTGGCCAGAAGCCACCATACCGTACGCTGTCCCTGCTGTGCTGCACTGTGTTGTAATGAGCTCCCCCTGGTGGCCAGAAACAGCCATACAGTATGCTGTCCCTGCTGTGCTGTAGGGAGCTCGCCCTAGTGGCCAGAAGCCGCCATACCGTACGCTCTGTCCTGGCTGTGCTGTATGAGTGTGCTGTGGTGAGCTCCCCCTGGTGGCTGGAAGCCACCATACCATACGCTGTCCCTGCTGTGCTGTACTGTGCTGTGGTGAGATCCCCCTGGTGGCCGGAAACAGCCATACCGTACACTCTGTCCCTGCTGTGCATGTGACGTGAATTCTTCTTTGTATCTTATTTTCAGTGACACGCGGTATAAGTAATACTCATCCAAATATTGTCCACTATGTGGATGTAACGATAAGCAGCAGTGTTTGCTGTCAGAATTCCTCCTTCGGGGTTAGAGTAACCATTCACCTTTATTTCCTCCCGTGTGACAGCTCCGCGTGTACTGGACGTCTCTTCCGTCTCCTTATATAATACTGGAGTTTGGCGGATTCCATGATCACAGTCCTTTAGGCAATGTATATCGCTCAGGTGCTCCGGTGAGGACACGAGAAGATCGGAGACTGGTGAAGGAGAAGCCGCTCTTACACAAGATAGGAAATCGCTCTCTGGATTTAACCCATCGATGATCAAGAGACGTCGCTGCCAGATGTATCAGCAATATAGTCAGCCCCGAGACAATGGGCACTCCGTCACATGCAAACATTTAAAGGAGCAGTCTAGAAAAAAAAACTGATGGGGTAATAGATGAAATGACACAGTGCTCTTGTGGCAGCTTCTCTAAGGCTCGGCCAATGTTTGTAGATGTTACTTGTCGTCACGGCGGTGCTAGTCCAGCACACAGGTGCGATGGTGGTTCCTGTTTGTGTAGGGCCGGCTTGTATCCCCCAAAATGGTTGGTAGCCTTCCAGGTTTTCTGCTGGTCCCTTGGGCTCTTGTTAAGGCAACCTGAAGTGGCAACTGACCCACCCGGGATGCCAGTACCACCACCCACAGAAGAGGGGAAAAATAAGGTGAGTGCTGACGTAGTGCTCGAGATCCGTGCTTAAAAACAGTAGAAGTAGTAGTAGCTTGTAGAAGGTGGAGAGTAGAGGAGTTTGCCAGAGGAGCCCTATGCCCAATGTAGCCCTTGTACTCTGCCGGAATTTTACTGAAGATATCTTAGTAGTGAAGTGATACTCGTACTCACGTTTAGACAATGTCTGACTGCCTTCTGCCCCCTTGTGTCATAAAACCCTTCTTAGGTGGGTACCACGAGTCCCAGTCGTGGTTATCTGGGTGTTACTAGATGTCAGAGATCTTCCAGTTACCTGCGCTGCGCACTAGGATCCGTAGACCTTTACGGTAGCTTTGTCCTACTGTGTTCAGCACCTCTTTCTTCAGGAGTCTGTCCTGCACTTTTTAGAAGGGTTGTAGTTTTAAGAGACCAGCCAAACAATAACACTGCTGGCCGCTAGTGAAAGCGCTCAATGCAGTGATATCCTAGGTGCATTGCCCTCTGAGAAACATGAATATGCAAAAGAAGAGCCTGTGGAGCCTCATCGAAGAGTCTTGAAACACAGGACTAGTCAGATATCCCTCCGGGAAGGACCCAGCCAGGGGGGCGGCTCCTGTAAGGAAACCACCAAAACCACCATATTAAGTGGCCCTATAAGTCAATGTAATGACAAGGAAAAAACCAAGGCCAGGTAACCATCCACATACAGCTGTTTCGGGGTGATGCCCCTCATCAGTGTGGAGCAGGATTCTGGCTAGGTGGGAGCAATGCCTAGTAGAGCCAGGAGGTGGGAGGAATGAGGGCTATGAAATTGACAGGAAAGCCAATACACCACTTCCTGCAGGACATACAGCAGCTGATACTGGAAGACTGGAGATTTTTTAATAGAAGTAAATTACAAATCTCTGGCACTTTTTGACAACAGTTGATTTGAAAGTAAAATATGTTTGCCGGAGTGCCCCTTTAATAGCTTTGCTTTAGTTAATATAAGAAACATTAAGCAGAGAGTGGGTATAACCTTCCTGGAGAGGCTTTTCGCTGATCGATACGATACCGTTACGGCTCCGGTTAGCCAAAGGTCAGAGTTAGAGAAATACTTAGATCTCAATCCCACTGAGCGTTCCCATCGATATTCTACCTTTCTTGTAAGACGGCCGAATCTTTAAGGAGATTTAATTCCTTCTTCTAACTTTGGAATAAAGATTTGATATAGACGGATGTGACAGGTCTGATCTGAGCGCTGCGCATGAATGATGATGATGATGACGGGAGATCAGCGCTCTTATACCAAAGAGAGAAATGTGATCAGGAAATGATCAGGAATCCCCACAATCCGGCTCCATTAGCGGCCAGCTCTTATAGTAATGGGATTAGAACCCAGTATGTACTGGGACGCCTCCCAGCCCGCTGACTCTGCTGAATGATGCATACTGGTAGAAAGCATCTATACAGGCGGGGGCCCCTGACTCCCGTATATCCCCCCTCCCCCCCTTGTCAGCCTCTGGCAGCACATCACCCCCCATATACCATACCTATAGCCATGTGACATACCGTATATTCATTAATAGGAGCCCATGTTATTCCATCCAGTACATATACCATACCTATATCCATGTGACATACCGTATATTCATTAATAGGAGCCCATGTTATTCCATCCAGTACATATACCATACCTATATCCATGTGACAGTCACATACCGTATATATTCATTAATAGGAGCCCATGTTACCCCACACAGTAGCATCCAGTACATAAACGGACACTATGGAGTGCAGGGGTACAGAGGAATACACCGCAGATGTCTATATCAGAAAATCGTGTGTTCTTTATTTGGAAAGAAAGAATGAAGTGTGTACAGATCCTAATACTGCTGTATACTGTGCACACTGACAGTTGCTTGTGTGTGTATACAGATACATTGGACATATATGCACCACTATATACAGCCGTCATAAGAAAGTACACATGTAAGTCTATGGAAGCACAGGTGCATGGAGATGATGCTGAAAATATCTGCTGGGGGTCGGGTTACCAAGTCAATAGACAGCTAATTCGGCCCCCAGAGAGGAGATCACATGTCCTTTGACTAGAGGGGGGGGGAAGAGGGAGCTGAGCGTGGTCAGAGTGGACCCAGAAAAGAAGATTTTAGATGTCCAGAGCTGGTAAATATAAGAATAAAAAACAGGCAAAGGTTGCAAGATAGGTTATACATGTATATTTTTTTAAGGTTTGCTAATTTTGCTGAATTATAACAGGAGACACTCTGACATCTTCCAGTTGCAGCGGGATCGGATTATGTGACATTGTTGTAGTTGACTGTTCTTACCTATTTCCTGTAACTTGTACAAATATATTTAATTGATACCGTTTTATAGTTCATCAACTTCAGAGGCCTGAGGAAGGCTTACATCATCTTCAGAGAGATCACAGCAATGGGGCGTCCTACAGACAGATCACAGCAATGGGGCGTCCTGCAGACAGATCACAGCAATGGGGCGTCCTGCAGACAGATCACAGCAATGGCGCGTCCTGCAGACAGATCACAGCAATGGGGCGTCCTGCAGACAGATCACAGCAATGGGGCGTCCTGCAAAGAGATCACAGCAATGGGGCGTCCTGCAAAGAGATCACAGCAATGGAGCGTCCTGCAGACAGATCACAGCAATGACGCGTCCTGCAGACAGATCACAGCAATGGGGCGTCCTGCAGACAGATCCCAGCAATGGGGCGTCCTGCAGACAGATCACAGCAATGACGCGTCCTGCAGACAGATCCCAGCAATGGGGCGTCCTGCAGACAGATCCCAGCAATGGGGCGTCCTGCAGACAGATCACAGCAATGGGGCGTCCTGCAGACAGATCTCAGCAATGGGGCGTCCCGCAGACAGATCACAGCAGTGACGCGTCCTGCAAAGAGATCACAGCAATGGGGCGTCCTACAGACAGATCTCAGCAATGGGGCGTCCTGCAAAGAGATCACAGCAATGACACGTCCTGCAGACAGATCACAGCAATGATGCGTCCTGCAGACAGATCACAGCAATGATGCGTCCTGCAGACAGATCACAGCAATGGGGCGTCCTGCAGACAGATCACAGCAATGGCGCGTCCTGCAGACAGATCACAGCAATGGGGCGTCCTGCAGACAGATCACAGCAATGACGCGTCCTGCAGACAGATCACAGCAATGGCGCGTCCTGCAGACAGATCACAGCAATGGGGCGTCCTACAGACAGATCACAGCAATGGGGCGTCCTGCAAAGAGATCACAGCAATAGGGCGTCCTGCAGACAGATCACAGCAATGGGGCGTCCTGCAGACAGATCACAGCAATGGGGCGTCCTGCAAAGAGATCACAGCAATAGGGCGTCCTGCAGACAGATCACAGCAATGGGGCGTCCTGCAGACAGATCACAGCAATGACGCGTCCTGCAGACAGATCACAGCAATGGGGCGTCCTGCAAAGAGATCACAGCAATAGGGCGTCCTGCAGACAGATCACAGCAATGGCGCGTCCTGCAGACAGATCACAGCAATGACGCGTCCTGCAGACAGATCACAGCAATGGGGCGTCCTGCAGACAGATCACAGCAATGGCGCGTCCTGCAGACAGATCACAGCAATGGCGCGTCCTACAGACAGATCACAGCAGTGACGCGTCCTGCAAAGAGATCACAGCAATGACACGTCCTGCAGACAGATCACAGCAATGATGCGTCCTGCAGACAGATCACAGCAATGGCGCGTCCTGCAGACAGATCACAGCAATGGGGCGTCCTGCAGACAGATCACAGCAATGGCGCGTCCTACAGACAGATCACAGCAGTGACGCGTCCTGCAAAGAGATCACAGCAATGACACGTCCTGCAGACAGATCACAGCAATGATGCGTCCTGCAGACAGATCACAGCAATGGCGCGTCCTGCAGACAGATCACAGCAATGGGGCGTCCTGCAGACAGATCACAGCAATGGGGCGTCCTGCAGACAGATCACAGCAATGGGGCGTCCTGCAGACAGATCACAGCAATGGGGCGTCCTGCAGACAGATCACAGCAATGGGGCGTCCTGCAGACAGATCACAGCAATGGAGCGTCCTAAAGACAGATCACAGCAATGGGGCGTCCTGCAGACAGATCACAGCAATGGGGCGTCCTGCAGACAGATCACAGCAATGGGGCGTCCTGCAGACAGATCACAGCAATGACGCGTCCTACAGACAGATCACAGCAATGGGGCGTCCTGCAGACAGATCACAGCAATGGCGCGTCCTGCAGAGAGATCACAGCAATGGGGCGTCCTGCAGACAGATCACAGCAATGGGGCGTCCTACAGACAGATCACAGCAATGACGCGTCGCAGCGAGGGAAGTATTGGCCTGGTCATCCTCTAAAAATGAAGTAAAGTGTCAATCACCTATAAAGAAAAGATCTAGAAGCTTCATTACATTCACATTCGCTTATATGATCGTCCGTCCCAGATTTCATTCATAACTCGGCGTCTTGTAAGAAACTCTGGAAACTTCAGGAACAATCAGATAACATATTCAATTGTGGTTTCATTGTCCTATAAAACATCCCGCTAATGGCCTTTCATCTGTAAATTAGCGATTATATTTCTGCAGCCGAACGCGGTCGCAATGTAAAGCAGTCCCATTAAATATTCTGGCTAAATGTCCCCGGCCTCTGACATATTTTCTATGTGTTAATATTGAGAACTTGCATTGTCGGGACTGACGGCGTTTCATCAAAATGTTTATAGCAAACATTAGTCCGTGCCGCTGTCTGCAGCTTTTTATGGACCAATTACTATTAAATCAATCAGGCCTGAGGGAAAATGAGCGATTTTACTTTGGAGCAGGAGGCCGGATGGTAGAATGTTTCCTTATCCTATATAGCTACAAGTCGCTGTTATATCACATGTTCCTATAGAGGGCGCCCTGACATGGACAGAGGGGGCAGCAGAGAGCACTACGTCAGACTGGAGAGAATGCACCACTTCCTGCAGAACATACAGCAGCTGATAGGTACAGGAAGACTGGCCAATTTAAATTAGAGGTAAAGTAGTAATCTCTATATATTACTTCCTGAATTCAGCTGAATTGAAAGAAAAAGATTTTCGCCGGAGTACCCCTTTAAATCACTGTAATGCGTTACTAGGGCACTGACAAGTTTTATTACGCTTAAATAAAAAGATGTTTGATCATTTGTTATTCATAGGATAAAGTGAGAGTTTAATAAGGCCATTACCACCGGAGACTTCTCCAGCAAGAGACCAATGCATTCATATTATTAGAAGCCATCCCTCTAAGTGACATCACCGGAGATTGGATTCTAACCCAGCGGTATAAGAGGATTTCCAGTCAGTGTGCGCGACAATTCTGGAACGCCAAGAGTTGTGTGCGAGCTCAGGCGATGTGCGCTGGCGTCTGGAGAGATCCTTGTGAACGCTGTGAAGTGTTTAAAATGAGCCCTGCTGAAAGACATCAACTCGCCCTGACATTATCCTCCCAAGGTGAAGAGCTCCGCGCATCTGTGCCGACCGAACATTAGGAAGGAGCCATTAGCATTAAAGGGGAAGTTCACAAAAAAGACATTTCTTTTAAATCAACTGGTGCTTGAAAGTGGCAGAGATTTGTAATTTACATATATATATATATATATATATAAAAAAAAAAATCTCTAGTCTTCCAGTACTTATCAGCTGCTGTATGTCCTGCAGGAAGTGGTGTATTCTCTCCAGTCTGACACAGTGCTCTCTGCTGCCACCTCTGTCCATGTCAGGAACTGTCCAGAGTAGCAGCAAATCCCCATAGAAAACCTCTCCTGCTCTGGACAGTTCCTGACATGGACAGAGGTGGCAGCAGAGAGCACTGTGTCAGACTGGAGAGAATACACCACTTCCTGCAGGACATACAGCAGCTGATAAGTACTGGAAGACTAGAGATTTTTTAATAGAAGTAAATTATAAATCTCTGGCACTTTCTGAAATCAGTTTAATTGAAAGGAAAAGTTGTTTTTTTTTCTTACCTGTGTACAACCCCTTTAACACTGACAGCCACAGCTCCTGTATGATGAATCTCAGCAATAGATGCGAGGTTTATCCAGTCTATTACACGACCAGGTATATAATATATAGGTTCATGGCCAAATGAAGAGGTAGACGCTTTTTCTTTCTACCTCGTGACCCCATCGGACCCCTGAGGATAACCGCACTTTTTGATGCTGATTGAGTGAAGATTTTTCGCCGTCTCCCATAGATCACAGACATTCCCTGGGAAATTTTAGAAGAATAAAGGGCTGAAATATGTGAAAAAAATACATTACTGCTTACACTTAGGATTTTATTTCTTGCTAAAGCTGAAAACATGAATCCTTCCAGAGAAGATGAGTGTGCGGAGCCGGCGGGGAGAACGCGCTGGGAATACAAGGATCCTTGGAATAAGCAGAAGACGGGTTACCTGGAATTACCCAATGGCGTCTATCTCATGGCCTGGACGGGAGCCGACTGTCACCATCACATACTGACTAAGAAGTCCTTAGAGTTCTATATCACACATGGAATTATCCGGATGATGGAAATGCTATTTCTTATAATTGTATCAATTACTGATAAGAAGTAACGACTCCTCGCCCAGCATATCCATCGCATTAATGGGCGACTTATGGGTCATTACAGCACAGAAGCTTTCAGTAAATGGTCTCTGTTTCCGGGAGATTCTGTATTGCAGGTGCACAGGATCAGCCTGTCTGGATTACAATATATAAGTATAATATATACAGTAAATATAGCTGTTATATAGCTGCCTTCAGGAGACGGGACCTGGATACAGTAAGTATAGCTGTTATATAGCTGCCTTCAGGAGACTGGACCTGGATACAGTAAGTATAGCTGTTATATAGCTGCCTTCAGAAGACTGGACCTGGATACAGTAAGTATAGATGTTATATAGCTGCCATCAAGAGACTGGACCTGGATACAGTAAGTATAGCTGTTATATAGCAGCCTTCAGGAGACTGGGCCTGGATACAGTAAGTATAGCTGTTATATAGCAGCCTTCAGGAGACTGGACCTGGATACAGTAAGTATAGCTGTTATATAGCGGCCTTCAGGAGACTGGACCTGGATACAGTAAGTATAGCTGTTATATAGCTACCTTCAGGAGACTGGACCTGGATACAGTAAGTATAGCTGCTATATAGCTGCCTTCAGGAGACTGGACCTGGATACAGTAAGTATAGCTGTTATATAGCAGCCTTCAGGAGACTGGACCTGGATACAGTAAGTATAGCTGTTATATAGCTGCCTTCAGGAGACTGGACCTGGATACAGTAAGTATAGCTGTTATATAGCTGCCTTCAGGAGACTGGACCTGGATACAGTAAGTATAGCTGTTATATAGCTACCTTCAGGAGACTGGACCTGGATACAGTAAGTATAGCTGTTATATAGCAGCCTTCAGGAGACTGGACCTGGATACAGTAAGCATAGCTGTTATATAGCAGCCTTCAGGAGACTGGACCTGGATACAGTAAGTATAGCTGTTATATAGCTGCCTTCAGGAGACTGGACCTGGATACAGTAAGTATAGCTGTTATATAGCTACCTTCAGGAGACTGGACCTGGATACAGTAAGTATAGCTGCTATATAGCTGCCTTCAGGAGACTGGACCTGGATACAGTAAGTATAGCTGTTATATAGCAGCCTTCAGGAGACTGGACCTGGATACAGTAAGTATAGCTGTTATATAGCTGCCTTCAGGAGACTGGACCTGGATACAGTAAGTATAGCTGTTATATAGCTGCCTTCAGGAGACTGGACCTGGATACAGTAAGTATAGCTGTTATATAGCTACCTTCAGGAGACTGGACCTGGATACAGTAAGTATAGCTGTTATATAGCAGCCTTCAGGAGACTGGACCTGGATACAGTAAGCATAGCTGTTATATAGCAGCCTTCAGGAGACTGGACCTGGATGCAGTAAGTATAGCTGTTATATAGCTGCCTTCAGGAGACTGGACCTGGATACAGTAAGTATAGCTATTATATAGCTGCCTTCAGGAGACTGGACCTGGATACAGTAAGTATACCTGTTATATAGCAGCCTTCAGGAGATTGGACCTGGGTACAGTAAGTATAGCTGTTATATAGCAGCCTTCAGGAGACTGGACCTGGATACAGTAAGTATAGCTGTTACATAGCTGCCTTCAGGAGACTGGACCTGGATACAGTAAGTATAGCTGTTATATAGCTGCCTTCAGGAGACTGGACCTGGATACAGTAAGTACAGCTGTTATATAGCAGCCTTCAGGAGACTGGGCCTGGATACAGTAAATATAGCTGGTATATAGCTGCCTTCAGGAGACTGGACCTGGATACAGTAAGTATAGCTATTATATAGCAGCCTTCAGGAGACTGGACCTGCATACAGTAAGTATAGCTGTTATGTAGCTGCCTTCAGGAGACTGGACCTGGATACAGTAAGTATAGCTGTTATATAGCTGCTTTCAGGAGACTGGACCTGGATACAGTAAGTATATAGCTGGTATATAGCAGCCTTCAGGAGACTGGGCCTGGATACAGTAAGTATAGCTGTTATATAGCAGCCTTCAGGAGACTGGACCTGGATACAGTAAGTATAGCTGTTATATAGCTGCCTTCAGGAGACTGGACCTGGATACAGTAAGTATAGCTGTTATATAGCTGCCTTCAGGACACTGGACCTGGATACAGTAAGTATAGATGTTCCGCATTTGCTTCCTGATGCTTTCCTGGTCTGTGGGGAAGCAGGAGACTTCCCGGGGACTGCCTGGAATTCCAGGATTTCGCCTGGATAATATGCTGTATCCCGGAATTCCCATTCAAATGCGGAAAGTCCGGCTAGGTTCAAGTTTAATCGAACCTAGCTTTTTCTGCTGTTTGATCAAGCCTAGCTGTATGTTTCCAATCCACTCCTGGTTTTGGTTGCAAAATAATTTTGTGTTTTCAGCAGAAAACAGCAGCTCAGATCTGGGGGAAGGAGATTGAATATATAATAAAAAGTATGGAAGGAATTGTTAGTTTCACCATGGGCAGCCATATATCAGAAGTTATGTTTAGGTGGAATACCCCTTTAATTCCCTTGTGGTTCCACAATTGACTAAAGGCCTAATTTTGTGCCCCCAGGTTCCGATAAAATCTATAAACTCTCCATTGCTTTGCAGGCGCTACATGCTACATTCCCCCATACGGGTCCCATATTTCTTCCCCATTTAGAGGAGTTTATCCTTTTCTGTGTTGCATTATATCAGCAGCTGCCATACTGCACCTTATATTCCAATCACATATATTTGACTTTCACACTTATGTACTGAATGTACCGCGTATTGCTATGTATTTGTAGCGCCAGTACCGCGGATCTCCCTGCAGGTTTAGTCCCTGCATCATGTGAAGGAGCCGTACTGTGCAGTATATCGGTGGAGACCGTTATTATGTTTTTGTCTCCTTTAAATGTTTATATGGTATTTACTTGTTTATATTGTAGAACTGACTAATTATCCACAAACACAGTAAAAATATAAAAATAAAAATAATGATGCCCCTGCTCGTTCCATCATCTCCGCCCAGCTCCCGCGCACATCTGCTGATCATTGCCGTCTTGTCATGTTTCTGCTGCGACTAGCAGGAAAAATGTGATGAAAATGGAAGGTACAGAAATTCCCAAAGACACAAATATGTTCAGCGATGTGCAGGGCTGGAGGATAAAGTGCAGCTTCTCCAGCAGTCTTGGCAGAGTGCCAGCTGAGGTGCCATGGACAGCGCCATTCTGCACCATAGACTCTATCACAAATCTATAGCCTATCCTCTCCATAATTAGAGTGTAAGTTACATATTAATATGCACATTATTATTTAAAGGGGTTGTTCGCCCATTTTTTTTTCTTTCAAATCAACTGGTGTCTATAAAAACCTTTTCAGGCTTTCAATATTTATCAGCTGCTGTATGTCCTGCAGGAAGTAGTGTATTCTCTCCAGTCTGCTGCCACCTCTGTCCGTGTCAGGAACTGTCCAGAGCAGGAGAGGTTTTCTATGGGGATTTGCTATCAGGATATCCTGACATGGACAGAGGTGGCAGCAGAGAGCACTGTGTCAGACTGGAAAGAATACACCATTTCCTGCAGTACATACAGCAGCTGGTAAGTACTGGAAGACTGGAGATTTTTTTAATAGAAGTAAATTTAAATCTCTGGCACTTTCTGACACCAGGTGTCAGAAGAATTTTTTTTGTGAACTATCCTTTAATATACAGGTATAGCTACCACAGCTAATATCAGGGCCCCCCTATCTGTTATAGGAAAGTGGGAACACGGGACCAGGACACATTTTTATATGGATATTTCATTATTTCCCCCCTTCCCTGCTAATGGTGTACCTCTAGTTCCAGCTGTATACCAAGGACCCGCTAGAATGATGGATCCTGATTGGAGGAGAGCTGAGTGGCAGGAATGGGAGCCACCGGGGTGAAGCCCGCCCGACCCCCCAGTGGAGCCCCTTATACTTACCCCTTCCTCAAAGTCCCGGTCCCATTGCCAAGAAATCCCCTGTCGGAAGCCGTGCGCCCCCTCTTCAGAGATGAGTCCGACGCCCATAGAGAATGACTGGATACAGAGACCCTTATTAAAAGAAAATCACCACCTGTAAGATCTTTTGAAATGTTTTTGAAATAATAATTCCTTTATTGACATTCTGCCCACATATTCTGCAGCACGGCACAGAGCTTCTTAGATCGGTCACTGGCCACATTGAGGATCACTAGAGAGGAGTCAACCGAGCCTAAGGAACCCAGATCCGTTCCAAACTTTGCAAAAGAAAAATTGGTTTGCTACCAAACAAAACTTTTTGCAAAGTTCAGAACAAGTTAGACAGGATGACGGCCGCACAAAAAACAAGGGTTTTTTACCTGTCCACGCTCCTCTGGTGTCTTCCTCCAGTCTTCACCTTGTTCAGTCAATAACTGAGACAGAACAGCGTCACTGCCAGTGATGAGCGATCTGTTACTCTTGTCTCTAGAGTGACGGCACACTCAGCCAATCACTGGCCATTGGTGCAGTCCCATCCAAGTCAGCCAGTGATTGGCTGAGCTGGCTGTCACTCTCCCTGCTCGGCCAATCACTGGCTGACTGAGACGGACAGCACCCATAGTTAATATTTTAAAAAAAAGTTTTGAAAAGTTTGCACATCACATCTACCTATCAGTAAGTTTTTGAAAACCAAGTAAACATAGGGAAAAATACAAACTCCTTGCAGATGTTTCACTTGGTCAAATACAAACTCTGGACCCCAGCACTGCAGGAAAACTGGGCTTAGCACTCAGCCGCCATGCTATGGGCCCACCTTAAATATTCCATGTTGTTTAATGCAATCTTCTTTCCTTAGGTTCTATTTATTGGCATGGCGCTCCACATCTATGATTTATTCAAAAGACATTTAATTTCTTGCATTTTCTGTGAAAACGTGTTCAGCATTTCAGAGCGAGTCGCTTAAGTGCTAAACTATGTCCAGCAAGAAATGTGCTGAGAAAGTGTGGCTGAATGCATAGAGTACATGGAATTACTGGATATGCCTCAATAAAGAGCGGCGCCATCTATAAATAACGTAGTAAAACCAACAAAATCCACAAAGGCCGAGTGCAAAAACCACTAAGATGTCTGTAAGGCCGGTGGTTTAGGGTACAAACCCACTTGACGTATTTGCTGCGTGAATCAGTCTTAAAAATAAGCAGGCAAAACGCAGGTTGGCTTTATACAATTGTTCTGCGTTAAAATACGCAATTGTGTATTTTTGAAGCGTGAAGCTTGTTGTTAGCAAAGCATCAGTTGTTAACAACCTGTGCGAAAAACGCATGTAGCTTCACGCTTCAAAAATACGCAATTGCGTATTTTAACGCAGAACAATTGTATAAAGCCAACCTGCGTTTTGCCTGCTTATTTTTAAGACTGATTCACGCAGCAAATACGTCAAGTGGGTTTGTACCCTTACAAAGTATTTGCTGTTGTGTTCTTTAGTATATGCAGCTATTAGCCATCCTGTTTGTTCCTGTAGTCACCTCAGTTCTACACAATGTCCCTCCTGGCCAGACTTATGTGCCCCCAGCACTTGGGGGGAGAATACAGAAATGGGGTCATGCTTCCTTAATCGCAGAGTATCCCAGAATCCCCCCCAAAAAAACGGGCAGTCGATCGTTCGTCTCTACTGGTGACCGAGTCTTTTCAAGGATGTTAAGGACTACATAGATTCTTTCACCAATTATGCCCAAAACAAAACCAGCTGGTCTTGCCCATTCCAGATCACCCTTGGCCGCATATTGCCATGGACTTTGTCACTGACCTTCCTCCTTCAGCAGGTAACATCATCATCTGGATGGTTACAGACCGGTTGCCCCTTTTTGTGCCTCTTCCCAGTTTGCCTCCCCCTCCTCGTCTTGCCAGTCTTTTCCTCTAGCACAGCAAGTTTTGGGTCCTCTCTGTTCCCAACCCCAGGTGAAGCTCAACCTTTTTTCAGCCTACCACCCCGAGACCAGCGGGCAAGTCAAGAGAATCAATCAGGTCCTAGGAAATTATCTCCACCAGGACAAATGGCCGAGACTGGTGCCGTGGTCAGAATTCTCCTCTAACCATCTGGATTTGAGTTCTACATGCACATCTCCATTCTTTATTGTCTATGGATGACACCCTTACCCCCCGCTGCCTCTGTCTGCGTCCTCCCAGGTACCAGCCGTGGATGAACTGGTCAACGACCAGTTTTGTCCATTTGGAAACAGACAAGCAAATCTGTGACACATGAAATCCAAGGAAGACAAGAAGAGGAGACTGGCCATAACCTTTGCCCCCGGTGACAGTCTGGTTATCTGGTAAACAATTCCAAGCTACAAGTTGGGCCCACGATTTCTTGGACAATTTACAGTGCTGAAACACATCAATCCTGTAGCTTACAAACTCCACCTGCCACTCACCACGCATATCCCGAATTCTTTCCTAAAGCCAGAGATGCTCAACCACTTTTCAAGTAAAGGCCCTATTCCACGGAACGATTATCAGTCGTATTCGGCCGATATCGGCCCTTACGGTCGATAATCGTCCCGTGAAATAGAATGCAACGATCGATGTCGGCTGATCATTGTAGTCGTTTGTTTTTCAACATGTTGAAAAACAAAGACTGATACAGCAACGATTTTCTGCCGTCGCTTCGTGGATTAGCGATCACCCGGGCAGCCCCCCCCGCAGCTCCCCCTGGACTCACTCACTCGCTGCTGCCGTGTGGAATAGCCGCAGCAGCGAGGGGGGAACGAGGAGGAAACGAGTGCTGAGAACGTTGTAAATTGGCCTGTGGAATAGGGGCTTTAGTCCTTCTCTCGTACTCCGCAAGCAGTCACCTCTGACATCTACACTGTCAAGGAATGTCAGAACTCAGTTACCTGGTCAGCTTGCAGCCTGCGGGGAGCCTCTCAGCACACAAGATGTGTCACTGGGGATAATAGCAGGGTGAGGGGCTGCACCGATTAGCTGCAGGGGTGGCAGGCATCCGAGAACTCCATTTAAACCTGGTTTAGTCTGTCAGCTGTGCCCAAGATAGTCCTTGGCTTGTGGCCTAGCGCTAGATCAGCAAGCAGGCCGGGACAGAGGTTGTGGGTGAGCTCAGGGCTCATGCTTCCCCTGACGTGACAAGGATATCCTGGCTATGAAGACTGTCAGGGGGAGATGGTTCTAAAGAGAGAGGTGCAGGGAGTCTGAGGCTAACATCCTGGATTGGGAGCTCATCAAGAAATTCTTGCGGACAAGAAAGAGGGGGGGGGCAAAGGGGGAGGGGAAAGGGGGGGTACTGTTGCGGATTTAGCAGCGTCCCGTGCTCAGGGTTGCCACCACATCTTCTCCCCTGTCTCAGCAGATGCTTTAGCCCATGTGCTCTCGGCCCCTTGGTCCCCGCTCCTCTTCTGTCTCGCTCTGGCCAGTGTGTGTCCCCAACTCTTAAGGCTTGTGACAGCTCTTGCAGATTTAAAGGGGCAGTAAACCCCTAATTGGTTCATGCACTAAGCACTTTCCCTGTAAATGGTTGCCCCCGTCCTGAGCTGTTGTTGCCTCTGCATTTTGCTATCCTAAGAATTGTGGTCCCAGCTCTGTTGGCCGTGGCTCCTAGCCGTGAGTTATGCCCATGCTACCTGCTGTGTTCCTGTTTGCTGACCAGCCTACATTGTCTCCAGCCGCCCCTCGCCCGCCACCGCTAGCAAGCCTAACCAGGGCTAGCGACCTGCCACAGAAAATCCATCCCGCCTTGTGGCAAACTCTGGTGAAGTCCAGCGGCCCGTTAGACTCTGCTTCCTGGTGTGGCTCAGCTATTGCTAGTGGCGGTCCAGTGCATCCACTACTCCTGCAGTTACACAGAGAGCCTCTCTATTGCAAAACAGCAGCAAAAAAAAAACAGCAAAAAAAAAAGTTTAAAAAAACAAATTCACTCCCCATTGTTCTTCCATAGAGCAGCATTCTGCAACCTCTCTTTATCTCTACATGTGAACCCACCCTAAAGCTTTCCACATATTAGAGAGCCGTGCACCTTTTAGTGCTACAAAGTCACATCGCAGTTGTTGGCCGTCATATCGCACATAGAATAACTTCCTAATGTTTGCCAGAATATAGAACTTGGCCTGATGTCTCATCTTTCTGATTTCATACAGCGGCAGCTCAGTAATAGAGCAGGACTCCAGAGAAGTCTATGGCAGCCATATCATGACTTCATCCAACTCAGCGGTTTATGGAGCAATAATACCCTGTAGGCTCCTATGTAATTTGTGTCATTCCGAGTCCGTTGTTGTGTCCAAAACCTCTCTGGCCAATATATGCAATCTAGAACCGGCCCTCAGGATGTAAGCTAAGGTTTGAATAAGCCTGGATCTTAGATGACAGTTCTTAGAAACACTAAAGTGGGGACAGGAGTCGAGTTAAACCATGGCCTACTTTATCTCTTCACGTGTCAATAAAAGTAAAGGATTTAATTAAATCTATCCATAGGCCAGAAAGCTATTGAGCCGCCCATGGTCAATAAGAAATATCGGAAGTTTGACATATTTGTCCTGTACTGCGGCATATTGTCATATGGAACAGAATGGGAATAATGATTTAATTGGAGATAAATCTGGGAGACCCCCGAGCTAAGACCCTCAAATGCGACTGTCAAGCCTGATTCTGCGATCGATGGACTTTGCCTTTAGGCTGTAAAGTCGAACAATTGTGAAGATCAGAAGTCCTGGAGTCGGAGATTTCCTTTAATTAGATTCTGCTTTGCTTTCTTCATACTAATTACCTTACTTGTTACTATTCCTTGTTAAATACCGAACCAATGAGCAGCCGGCCGGGGAGATGGGAGACGAGTCACTAAAAATAATGAAGAGTAGTAATATAAAGAGGAAACGTTCCCACTCGCTCGCTCTCGGTGTTGCTTACTGCTTTGTGCAATCAATACTGTTAGAACGTTAGTTCCGCACGGGCGATGCTACTATCCGTCAGACGGAATCTCATTGTGGCTTTTATTTCCTCCAAATTAATTATATTTGTAAATAAAATAAAAACAATCCAAAAAATTACAAATACACCCTGATAGGCTATGTGTGGCAACATAGCAGGGAGAGTAATGAGTATAATTAATATTTGCCACCATCAATATTGCAAGGTGGCTTTCTCCACTATTTTCCTATAGTGGGAACAAAGCCAATTTCTTAAAGGGGTACTCCGACAAAAATCTTTTTCTTTCAAATCAACTGGTTTCAGAGCATTATATTGATTTGTAATTTAATTCTATTTAAAAATGTCCAGCCTTCCACGACTTATCGGCTACTGCATGTCCTGCGGGAAGTGGTGTATTCTCTCCAGGCTTACACAGTGCTCTCTGCTGCCACCTCTGTCCATGTCAGGAACTGTCCAGAGCAGGAGAGGTTTTCTATGGGGATTTGCTGCTGCTCTGGACAGTTCCTGACATGGACAGAGGTGGCAGCAGATCGCACTGTGTCAGACTGGAGAGAATACACCACTTCCTGCAGAGCATACCGCAGCTGATAAGTACTGGAAGACTGGAGATTTCAAAATAGAATGCAGCATGCTGAGAGGGTGGTGTTTTTTTCCTGCAATCTGTGGCGTTTCAATATAAGTTCTTCTGCTCCACCAAATAACTCCATAGCTTATGTGTACGGTGTTTTTTCACTAACTGTGTAGGGACAGCACCGCATCTATTCATTGCCTGAGCAGGCTGTCACTCCCGATATGAGAGTGACAGCCAATCATAGGCCGCAGTGCTGTCCCGCCTCAGTCAGTCAGTCAATGATTGGCTGAGCGGGCTGAAGGCGGCTGCAATCGTGGTGTCCCACCATGGGTGTGTTTCTGCTTAGAACACCCCTCGCAAAAGCCTTGTACTGTAAGTAACAAAGTGGTAATGAAGGTGCACACTTATGTTTTACCACAAGAAGTCACTGTCTATATACTAATGTAAGTTGCACAGCTGTAGTAAGCCAAGGGTTATTGTTGTGTTTATGGGTCATCTCCTCTTTCTGTGGGTGGCCATACCGACAGTCCGGGTGGGTCTCCACTCCGGACCACCATGATAAGCGCCCAAGGCACCCATCACAACCTGGCAGGTCACTGACCATTGCGGAGAGGTATAGGCAGCCACCAATAAAAGCAGGTGTACCTTTATACCTGTGCGCTGAATCAGACACAACACAATGAGCAGGGGACTCTGGAAACTCATAGGAGGAAACCGGGGGAGCACAGACAGGTAAGTATATGCTCTTTTTTGTTTTCTATATGTATTAAAATGTGCAGCCGCCTTCTTTACAAACTTCTTATGAACTTAGTAAAAAGGTCATCATAGTGCATCCTGTGGGGACAACCGTTTCAGGTGCTTGGCCCTTCTTCAAGACAGAAGAAGGACTAAGTGCCTGAAACGGCCGTCGCCACAGGAGGCATGTGTAGCTCCCTTATCCAACCCATTTAGTGTTCCTCCCTGCCTGCTATGAAGATTTGGTGAGTGCTGGAAATGGTTTTCTCCATCTGCCATTGATTGCTGCCTCTTCTCCAGTCCATGCACTCCCAATATAGGCCACTATTATGAATTGAGGTCTCTCGGTATACAGCGTACTTGCCTCCACCATTACAGCTTGGACATGACCTTATAGTGCTGGTTTTCCTGTTTAGTATGCGGTACATATAATGTATTACCAGGGACAGCTGGAACATCAGCTTTCTAATAACTTATGCTGCACAGAATAGCTATAATATAGGTGCAGGTCTTTGTGGCGTTCTCTGTTCTTAGTCAGCAGATTAGGGCAGCATCTATGTGCTGTAGATTTTCTCCATGTTCAGGAGCTGAAATATAGAAACGTAGTCACAGATGATTGATCATCTAATCTCTGTAATGGTTTCTGGGAAGAAGACAGAAAGATGCGGCTGCCAAGAGAAGATCTCTGGCCGGGAATGACTGCGCAGCAATATGAATCTCTCACCACACCCAGAAGAGTCGGGAGCTTTGGACGACAATTCATTATTTGATGGTTATTAACACAGTTTCCTTTCTGGATCCCTGGGGAACGTTCTGATCATTCATTTCTTATTACACCGCTGGTTTATACATGAGCATAAAATGTGACACAGACGTCATACCGTATTCTGCTCTGCAAGGAAACTAAACTATGAGAAAGCGGAAAGAAAAAACACGTACTTACCTCCCGGCTCCGGTGCTGATGCCGGGTACCACCGCTCCGGTCCCTGGCAGCTTTCTGGTTAGAGAGGTGACGGGACGTGGGGTGACAGGCGCGCTCATCCAGGCAGCAGCTATGACAGGGTCCTGGCACTATTATAAAAAGAAATCATCCTGCACAAAATTACTCTTTAAGTGGAATCTCAGGATAAATAGAAATAAATATATATATATATATATATATATACTGTATGTATATATATATATATATATATATATATATATATATATATATAATATAATGTAAACTTTTACTGCGGCTTAGCAGCGCTTTGTTCCCACAAAGTCTTTTTTAATGTGGAAAAACTGATATAAACAAGTCCCTGGCAGGCTTTATCTGCAACACTGTAGCTTCTTTGTAATGTTGGAAGGGTTATTCTGATGTCAAGTTGCTGATGATCTCATTGTGATTAATCCTCCTACCATTACAAAAAAGCTACAATGTTGCAGATACAGCCTGGCAGGGACTTGTTTACATCAGTCGTCTCAGAAGGGAGGGGGGGAGGAGGGGGAGGCAGAGAGTAAAGCTCACACATGGATTTTTGCATCTTCAGCAGAAAGCAGCAGCTCAGAACTAGGAGAAGGAGACTTAATAGATAATAACAAGTATGGTAGGAATTGTTAGTCTCACCAGCAACTTATCAGAAATTATGTTTGAATGGAATACCCCTGTAGGGCCAGTTCACACTGAGTAAACACAACGTAATTCTGCGGCGGACCTCTCTGCGGTGGAATCCCGCCGTTCTCAGTGTACTGCTGTAAGCGAATGAGAGGGCGCGCGCTCGTCCGCTCCTTCTCCTCTCCGCTCAAAGAAGTAACATGTTACTTTACTGAGCGGAGAACGGCGACAGTGGACGAGCGTGCGCCCTCTCATTCGCTTACAGCAGTACACTGAGCACGGCGGGATTCCACCGCAGAGAGGTCCGCCGCAGAATTACGTTGTGTTTACTCAGTGTGAACTGGCCCTTAAACAGTAAAAGTATCCTCTTTTGTGTTAGATAAGTTAGCAAAATAGTCAGGAGCACTTATATTATTCAGTCCAGTCACTCGCCTAAGGCAACGGCATCCGGCATAAAGGTGTGGGTGGGTGGGGGGGGGGGAACCTGTTATCCACACGCCGCTCTTATGGTATGGCAGTGTGGGGTATTGTGAGTTCGGACCAAGATGGCCGCATCCTCGCCACGTTCGTCCGCCGTCCTCACTTCCAGGTTGCAGAGCAGTGAATGGGGGAGAAAAGCATACTGATGCGCACCGGCAGCCTTTTCTCTCCTATTCACTGCTATGGAAGATCAGACCCCGCCCCCTGCTCTGACGACAACAACTCAAGATGGCGCCCGGGAGAAGAGAACGGGGTCATGGTTAGAAAACTTTGTAATGTGTGTCACCGCACTACCCCTTTAATGTAGTTAAGCAGCTCCATTGTAGTGAAGTTTACCAGGATTTATTCTAGTACATTCTCCATCAGCAATAAAACATCAATGAGAACAAAGCTGAAATGTTTCCTCACTGACTTCTTCACATAGGGAGGGTACGTATCAGGGTAGATTACGCCCTGGGTCATCTAGGGGTAAACACATTTACCTGAAAAACAACCCCACCCCACCCAAAAAAAAAAAAAAAACTATGCAGGCACACATCATTTTAATCTAACGATAAAACGATGATTTCAAAGCCGATGTCTTTCTTCAAATGCTCATTTCTCTTCCATTGTTCTCAATAAAACACAATTGAATAAAATGAATATAAAACATTAAAACAGCTCCCTGAATCCTTCTCCTCCATTCTAGTAAGTGATACACCAATTCTTCTGTATCTTCTGTATCTTCCGTCTTTTTTGTCTCTTCCGTCTCCTCCGTCTCTTTTGTCTCTTCCGTCTCTTCCGTCTCTTTTGTCTCTTCCGTCTCTTCCGTCTCTTCCGTCTCTTCCGTCTCTTCCGTATCTTCTGTCTCTTCTGTCTTTTATGTATCTTCCGTCCCTTCCGTCTCTTCCGTCTCCTCCGTCTCTTCCGTCTTTTATGTATCTTCCGTCTCTTCCGTCTCTTCCGTCTCCTCCGTCTCTTCTGTCTTTTATGTATCTTCCGTCCCTTCCGTCTCTTCCGTCTCCTCCGTCTCTTCCGTCTTTTATGTATCTTCCGTCTCTTCCGTCTCTTCCGTCTCCTCCGTCTCTTCTGTCTTTTATGTATCTTCCGTCCCTTCCGTCTCTTCCGTCTCTTCCGTCTCCTCCGTCTCTTCCGTCTTTTATGTATCTTCCGTCCCTTCCGTCCCTACCGTCTCTTCCGTCTCTTCCGTCTCTTCCGTCTCTTCCGTCTCTTTTGTCTCTTCCGTCTCTTCCGTCTCCTCCGTCTCTTCCGTCTCTTCCGTCTCTTCCGTCTCTTCCGTCCCTTCCGTCCCTTCCGTCCCTTCCGTCTCTTCCGTCTCTTCCGTCTCTTCCGTCTCTTTTGTCTCTTCCGTCTCTTCCGTCTCTTCCGTCTCTTCCGTCCTTTCCGTCCTTTCCGTCACCTCCGTCTCCTCCGTCTCTTCCGTCTCCTCCGTCTCTTCTGTCTCCTCTGTCACTTCCGTCTCTTATGTATCTTTTGTCTCTTCCGTCACCTCCGTCTCCTCCGTCTCTTCCGTCTCTTCCGTCACCTCCGTCTCTTCCGTCTCTTCCGTCACCTTCGTCTCTTCCGTCTCTTCCGTCACCTCCGTCTCCTCCGTCTCTTCCGTCTCCTCTGTCACTTCCGTCTCTTCCGTATCTTTCGTCCCTTCTGTCTCTTCCGTCTCTTTCGTCTCTTCCGTCTCTTCCGTATTTTCTGTCTCTTCCGTCTCTTCCGTCTCTTCCGTCTCTTCCGTCTCTTTCGTCTCTTCCGTCTCTTCCATATTTTCTGTCTCTTCCGTCTCTTCCGTCCTTTCCGTCCTTTCCGTCCTTTCCGTCTCTTCTGTCTCTTCTGTCTCTTCCGTCTCTTCCGTCCTTTCCGTCTCTTCCGTCTCTTCTGTCTCTTCCGTCTCTTTTACTATTAAACAAAGAGGAAAAACAGACAGACAGACTCTAACTTGTTCAATGGAGAAGAAAAGGTCGGCTGCACCAGAAATCGCCAGGATTCATTAAAACCATAATACCAGTTTAAACAAAACTCGCACCATCTGTTCCCCCTGAAATTACTCACAAAAACAAAGTAAATCACTCTGGCGCCATTAGCAGGAAGAGCTGAAGCTTTGCTGTCGGAATAACTTACAGTCTGTGTATGAAAGGCGACATCTGCGCCATCCGTCTTCTCTCTTTCATGCTTCGCTTTATGCAAGAATAGACGCACCGAAATCCAAGGACAAAAAGTAAGATGGAATCGGAAATAATGACAATATTTCATGGAAACAAGGGCGCCTGCGCGGGAACATCAGTGTGAAGCTGCTGACCAGGTAAAGAGACGGCCGTCACTGCCCTTTGTCTTTCTCGGTAGCATGTTGAGACAATACTTAAAGGGGCACTCTGGGAAAAAGCTTTTTCTTTCAAATCAACTGGTTTTATAAAGTTACGTAGATTTGTAATTTACCTCTATTTCAAAATCTCCATTCTTCCAGTACTTATCAGCTGCTGTATGTCCTGCAGGAAGTGGTGTATTCTCTCCAGTCTGACACAGTGCTCTCTGCTGCCACCTCTGTCCATATCAGGAACTCTACAGAGCAGCAGCAAATCCCCATAGAAAAAAATCCCCTGCTCTGGACAGTTCCTGACATGGATTAGAGAGAATACACCACTTCCTGCAGGACATGCAGCAGCTGATAGGTACTGGAAGACAGGAGATTTTTAAATAGATGCCAATTACAAATCTATATAACTTTCTGAAACCAGTTGATTTAAAAGTAAAAGATTTTTGCCGGAGTACCCCTTTGTTTTACCCAAGCAACTTGTGCCCTAGTGTACACTGTTACACGCTAGAAGAATTAAATTTTTAATGTTGACCTCAAAAGCGTATTCTTACAATGTGTTAAGTGCTTCTGAGTACTTACTGCGAGTTTGCCGCCATGCTACATCTGCACCTACACGGCCGCCATACTCCGATACGTCCATTATTAAACTCTTTATGAGAACAACAACTTTCTCAATATTGATCGTATCCCGGCAGCTCGAAAGGATAGAAATGGAGGAAATGAGCTCGGTTCATAGGGAAGGACTCTTCATAATCTGCCTGACAGAGTGCCCGAGCGTTCATAGCAATCTGAGGATGGGGATCCAGAATAAGCCGCCAATCACTTAACAGCCAAACTCTGTAATTCAGTCTCCTGTATTGGCAGGATAGCCGCACTACCCCACATTGCTCCTGAATCTGCCTGCAGTCATTGAATAAGTGTATAAATAGGTGTATATGCCGACTGTATATAGAGATATAGCAGGTACTTTATAAAAGGCGGCACGCTGTGGAGATTAAAGGGGAACTAGCAGCAGGTGGTGAGAGGAATCTGATCTAACCTGCTGCTATGTCCCTATTGCACAGGAGAAGCTGAGGAGGGTATGTCTCTTATAGTGTGTCTCTTATAGTGTGTCTCTTATAGCGTGTCCCTTATAGTATGTCTCTTATAGCGTGTCTCTTATAGTGTGTCTCCTATAGAGTGTCTCTTATAGCGTGTCTCTTATAGTGTGTCTCTTATAGCGTGTCTCTTATAGTAATGTCTCTTATAGTATGTCTCTTATAGCGTGTCTCTTATAGCGTGTCTCTTATAGTGTGTCTCTTATAGTGTGTCTCTTATAGTGTGTGTCTTATAGTGTGTCTCTTATAGTGTGTCTCTTATAGTATGTCTCTTATAGCATGTCTCTTATAGTGTGTCTCCTATAGAGTGTCTCTTATAGTGTGTCTCTTATAGTGTGTCTCTTATAGCGTGTCTCTTATAGCATGTCTCTTATAGTGTGTCTCTTATAGCGTGTCTCTTATAGCGTGTCTCTTATAGCGTGTCTCTTATAGCATGTCTCTTATAGTATGTCTCTTATAGTATGTCTCTTATAGTGTGTCCCTTATAGTGTGTCCCTTATAGTGTGTCCCTTATAGTGTGTCCCTTATAGTGTGTCTCTTATAGTGTGTCTCTTATAGTGTGTCTCTTATAGCGTGTGTCTTATAGTGTGTCTCTTATAGTGTGTCTCTTATAGTGTGTCTCTTATAGTGTGTCTCTTATAGTATGTCTCTTATAGTGTGTCTCTTATAGTGTGTCTCTTATAGCATGTCTCTTATAATAATGTCTCTTATAGTAATGTCTCCTCTGTGCTGGTCCGGTGCAGTTAGTAGTTTGCTCCATGGTCCGGTGAGACTGTTAGGAGCACTGACCCCTCATAGTGGCCCCTTCACCCCAGTGCCCCCACGGCCCCATCACCTCCCTCGAGCTTATTGAAAATCCTAAGTAATGCGAGTGTAAAGAAAACCTGCAGCTTATAGTAATAAGTGTGCACACACTCACACACACACTCCAGCTCCACCACACATCACCCTGGTCCAGCGTGACCTTCCATCCTTGGACAAGACAGAAAAAAGTTTCCAAGTCCACCAGTGTGTAACCGATTCTTCCATCTTTATTGTTTCTCCACGAATAAAAACCCCTGACATATACAGGAGTCCCAGCATTGTGACTGCTCCTGGGGGTCTTATTCATGGTCATACCCCCATTATACTACCATACTACCATAACACCTGACATATACAAGAGTCGATGCATCGTGACTGCTCCTGGGGGTCTTATTCATGGTCATACCCCCAATCTACTACCATACCACCATAACACCTGACATATACAGGAGTCCATGCATTGTGACTGCTCCTGGGGGTCTTATTCATGGTCATACCCCCATTATACTACCATACCACTATAACACCTGACATATACAAGAGTCGATGCATTGTTACTGCTCCTGGGGGTCTTATTCATGGTCATACTACCATCACACCTGGTGCTCTATATAAAAGGGCAGTGATCGTAGTGTAGTGATGTGTGACACATAGAACAATACCTGCAGACTGTTACCAGTCCTCACTTCCTTGCACTCTATGGGGGACATTTATTTTATTAAGTCCGGCATTTTTTACGCCGGACTTATAAATGTCCCCGCATCTCCGGCGCTACGGGGATTTATGTAGAGGCAGACTGCCTCTACATAAATCCCGTGCGCGTCGGTGCGCACAGCCGAAAACCTACGCCAGCTGAGGACTGGAGTAGGTTTTCGGCGTATCTTTTGGCAGAACGGATGGTGAATCGCGCGGACTCTGAGTCTGCGCCCTCCGTTCCGCCCCCTTCACGCCCCTCCCTGCCCCCTCCCCGCCCCCCAGCGTACTCCCCCAGCATATTTTATTCGCAAAACGGCCATTTGCGAATAAAAAAATATGCAAATCGGAACTTTCCGACGAAAATCATCCGTACGCCGAAAGATACATGTCGCCCTATGTCTATGTCCGGCTATCATCTGCAGGTCATGGGGTCAGTGAGGTCAGTGCTGTGTAGCAGACAGGATCATTTATGGCCACTCTATGGAATCTGATGCACCTACAAATCTGCCACCTGAGCAATAAACTCATTTCACCTTATGGCAGAAACGGCCCTGTACATAGCCTGGTCAGGTAAGCTGGTTTTATTAGATAAACCCCTTCACGACCCAGAACGTAACTGTACAGAACGCGGCAACCCCACTCCAAACTGCTGCAATTATGGCTGCTATTAGTAGCTCAGGACCCCGGCAGTAAACTGGGGCAGTCTGATCACCGCGTCCGCTTATTATCTATTTAGATGCTGCTGTCAAAGCTGACAGCTGCATTTAAATAGCTATTTACCCACATCTATGGTGGTCTAGTGGGCAGATCGTGGAGGGGCGATACATTCAACTTATCCGGCCAGACCTCAGCGTCGGAATGACTCTGATCCCAGCTCGGTAATCGACAAGTCTGGTTTGCAGCAGACCAGAGTAATACAGCACTGATCTAATTGCACTGATAGATCAGTGCTGTGTATATAGAAGTCCCCCAGTTGACTTTTAATTACTGTGTATAAAAAAAAAAAATGTTTTTCATTAATAAAAAAAATCCCCTCAACTAATAAAAATGTAACTCACCCCCCTGTTCCTATTTTATAAAAAAAATATATATATATTTGTTGTGTAATCGCACAAATGATTAAATCACATTCCTGATTTCGCACGGTAAACGGCATAAGCGCAAAAAGCCTCCAAAGTGCCAAATTGCTGATTTTAGTCGCATCAAATCCAGAAAAATTGTAATAAAAAGTGATTAAAAAGTCACATATGCGCAATCAAGGTACCGATAGAAAGTACAGATCATGGCGCATTGACCAACAACTAAAAGTGTTATAACAAGAGTAATAGAGCAATTTTAAAATTGTTTTTTTTTTTTTTTAAAAAGGTTTTAATTTTTTAAAAGCCATCAAATAAAATAAGTTATACAAGTTGCCTATCGTAATCGTACTGACTTGAGGAACACAGAGAAGATGTCAGTTATATCATAGGGTATGACGGTACGGTATAAACACAACACAGACTGGAAAGAATACACCACCTCCTACAGGACATACATCAGCTGATAAGTACTGGAAGACTGGAGATTTTTTAATATAAATTTGTAATTTATTTATATAACTTTCTGAAATCAGTTGATTTGAAAGACAAATATTTTTGAAGGAATACCCTTTTAACCCTTTGGCTACGTTCACACAGAGCAAAAGGAGCGGATTACGCAAGGAAATATTTCCGCCTGAAATCAACTGACACTGAATTCCGAGCAGAATATAAGCAGAATGTAAGCAGAATCCCTGCGTATTCCGCTAGGAAAGTGTTCAGCTCGTAATCAGCTCTTGACAAATTCAGCGCGGAATACTCGAGGAATCCGCGCTGAATCCGCATGCATTCAGCGCTGAAATTCAGCGAGTATTTGGTGAGTAAACTAGACTATACCAGAACATATACTAGAATCCTCCTCCCCCCCCTTTTCCCCATTTCCGCTCTGATTCAGCGAGTAATTTCCGCTTGTATTCCGCTTGTATTCCGCGCTGAATCCGCGCTGAATCCGCGCTGAAACAGAAAATCAGAGCCCCATTGATTTGTATAGGCTTCCGCTAGCGGAAGAATGAACATGTTCATTCTTCTGGCGGAAAGCGGATTAGTTCAGTGCGGAAATTCCACTGTGTGAACTGCAGAGCAGAATTTCCATTCAACACAATGGAAATTAGCTCTGCACCTATTTTAACGGCTGAAATTTCAGCGCTGATTCAGCGCAGAAATTCAGCTGCTTTTGCTCAGTGGGAACGAGCCCTTTGAGGACCAGGCCCAAAATGACCCAGTGGACCGCGCAAATTTTGATCTTAGTGTTTTCGTTTTTCCCTCCTCCCCTTCTAAGAGCTCTAGCACTCTCAGTTTTCTATCTACAGGCCATGTAAGTGCTTGTTTTTTACAGGAATAGTTGTACTGTGTAATGGCGTCTTTCATTTTACCATAACTTGTATGATGGAATCCCAAATATATTATGTATGAAGATATAAATAGGTGAAATCGTAAGAAAGAGCAATATGGTAACGTTTGGGGGGTTCCTGTGTCTACGTAATGCACTATATGGTAACAGCGACATGACACTATTATTCTATAGGTCTGAACACAACCATATGCAGGTTACACAGATTCTCTAATGTTATATATATATTTTTTTTATGAAATCCTTTTTTTGGCAATTAAATATTAATAAAATGGGCCTATTGTGACGCTTATAACAGTTTTATTTTTTCACCTACGGGGCTGTATGTGGGGGGGGCGTCATTTTTTCCGCCATGATCTCTAGTTTTTATTAATACCTTATTTGTGAAGATCGGACGTTTTGATCACTTTTTATTGATTTTTTTTATATATAATGTAACATCAAATCGGTAATCCGTGCACTTTTTTCTCTCTTTTCGTCTACGCCGTTCACCGATCACAATGACGCTTGTTATATTTTAATAGATCGGACAATTACGCACGCTACGGTATATTATATGTTTATCTATTTATTTATTTTTATATGTTTTATTTATATAATAGGATAGGGCGGGTTATTTCAACTTTTATTGGGGGAGGGGTTTTGGGGTAGTGTGTTAGTGTTTTGAACTTTTTTTTTTTTACACATTTGAAGTCCCTTTGGGGGACTTGTACATACACTTGTGTGATTTCTACACTGATGATTGCTAGGCCATAGACATGGCATTGATCAGCGTTATCGGCGATCTGCTCATTGAGCCTGCCTGTGCAGGCTTAGTGTAGCAGATCGCCGATCGGACCGCACGGAGGCAGGTGAGAGACCTCAGGCGGTCCGTTTCAACGATCGGGACCCCCGCAGTCACACTGCGGGGGTCCCGATTGGTAAGTGACAGGGGACTCCCCCTGTCACTTACACTTAGGCGCCGCGATGGCTGCAGCGTGTCATTATTGGTGAGGTCCCGGCTGCTCACTGCAGCTGGCCCCCACCTCCTATGAAGCGCGCTCCGCTCCGGAGCGCGCTTCGTAGCGGGAGAAACACCCAGGACGTAGAGTTACGTCCTGGGTCGTCTAGGGGTTAATTGTAACCATTTAGATTTTACCAGTCCACAAGTAAGCCTGATCATTGGGAATACTATAGCTTTGTGCTTTACATCCAACTTTTTCCTTATACAACTTTTCAAACGAATATGTCCAGACTCTTCATGCAAATACAATGTTATATTTGAACATTTAGGCTATGTTCATACAACGTATAATTTCGTAAAACCTTGGCCGTAATATATGTGCCATTGCTGCCTGGGAATCCCAGCTGGAGCGTATACACATAGTACATATATACATACACATAGTATACGCTCCGGCCGGGATCCCTAGCGGCACCGCAAACAACTGACATGTCTGTTTTCTGCGGCCGCTATTCAGTGAATTGTGGCTGTAGAAAGCTCAGTCAGTGCGCACTATGATGTGAGCGGCTCCGGCTGCACGCTCCATAGTGTGCTGTGGGGAGTTCTGATGCGGGCGCACGTGGATGCGCCCGCATCAGAACTCTGCAGCTGCAAAGATCATCCAGCCGGTACTGATATTTTCACGGAATGGCCGGTCTCTTACTGTGTGTGCACATAGCCTTAAGGTCAGGAGGAGGTTACGAGCCGGCCCTGCTCTAGCCCATAAAAGGTACAAAGTAATGTTATATTTAGAACTTTTGCATGTTTCTATATATATAGTAATTAGAGATGAGCCAACCGGGTTCGGGTTTGAGTCGTTCTGAACCCGAACGTTCGGCATTTGATTAGCTGGGGCTGCTGATGTTGGATAAAGCTCTAAGGTTGTCTGGAAAACATGGATACGGCCAATGACTATATCCATGATTTCCACATAGCCTTAGGGCTTTATCCAAGTTCAGCAGCCACCGCTAATCAAATGCCGAACGTTCGGGTGCGGATGGACTCCAGCTGCTCCAGGTGCACTCATCTCTAGTAGTAATGTATATTTAGCTGTTCTACAACATTTGCATGTTTATATATATATATATATATATATATATATATATATATATATATATATAGTAATGTTATATTTACCTGTGTTCTAGAACTTCTGTATGTTTCTCTATATATATATTAATGTTATATTTAGCTGTTCTACAACATTTGCATGTTTATATATATATATATATATATATATATATAAATATATTAATGTTATATTTAGCTGTTCTAGAATTTTTGCATGTTTATATATATATAGTAATGTTATATTTACCTGTGTTCTAGAACTTCTGTATGTTTCTATATATATATTAATGTTATATTTAGCTGTTCTAGAACTTTTGCATGTTTCTATATATATATATATATATATATATATATATATATATATATATATATATATATAGTAATGTTATATTTACCTGTGTTCTAGAACTTCTGTATGTTTCTATATATATATTAATGTTATATTTAGCTGTTCTAGAACTTTTGCATGTTTCTATACTGCTGACCACCTGCAGTATAAAGTTTCCTCCCAGGGTCTTAGAGGTGGCTGCTCAGTTCTCCTGTACTTGAGAGCCTGGCGCCCTGATCCTTCATGGTGTGAGCGTCCCGGAGACACTTCTCAGGGATAATAGATGCGGAGTGCTCCTTTCAGCCGCCTCCGTTTGAGGAGCCACTTTCAATCAAAATGCTTCTGTCTATAGTACAATTTAAAAGGCTCGGTGTAATAGCGATTGACACATTGCAGGCTTGTAAAATAAAATAAATTGGTAGGTAGCGGAGAAAAATAGCAAGAGCTTTATTTATTACTCATTTAGGCGCTTTGACAAAACTGTTTACTTCAGTCCCAACACATCCGAGCTGTTTGAGCTGTGTCAGCGGAGTTCTCCTATTGGAAACTAAGGAACTCGACGTATCTCTTATCTATTACATAAAGTATCGATCTTCCTGGTCTATATGTACTGTATATTGGGAAATATATACTATAGTTTCAAAAAAGTTTTGAATAATTGGGACCCAGAAGTATGAAGTGCATGCTTGCTTATCTATAGAAGTTGCAGTTTAAAGAGGAACTCCAGCAAAAATCTTTGTCTTTCAAATCAGCTGGTTTCAGAAAGTTATATAGATTTGTAATTTACTTCTATTTAAAAATCTCACATATTCCAATACTTATCAGCTGCTGTATGTTCCACAGGAAGTGGTGTATTCTCTCCAGTCTGACACAGTGCTCTCTGCTGCCACCTCTGTCCATGTCAGGAACTGTCCAGAGCAGCAGCAAATCCCCATAGAAAACCTCTCCTGCTCTAGACAGTTCCTGACATGGACAGAGGTGGCAGCAGAGAGCACTGTGTCAGGCTGGAGAGAATACACCACTTCCTGCAGGACATACAGCAGTTGATAAGTACTGGAAGATTGGAGATTTATAAATAGAAATAAATTACAAATCTATCTAAACTTTCTGAAACCAGTTGATTTGAAAGAAAAAGATTTGTCGCCGGAGTGTCTCTTTAAAGCAGTCTTTCATTACACAATGTACAGTTCAGGAAGGTGCGGACTAGGCTTATTACAGGCTACTTGTTTTCTTTGCAAAACTTTTTGTTTTACATTTGATGACTATTCCAAATGGTTAGAGTGAAAAAACGTCGGACCTTGATAGATGTTTCTCTTTATCAAAATGACCGTACCGTCCAAGGAATTACTGGCTATATGAGAACCTCGCTATGACCTATATATATATATATATATATATATATATATATATATATATATATATATATATATATAATACTAGCTGGGAGGTTGTTCCACCAGCGCAGCATTCTGGAGATAGCTGGATGACTATGCTCCGGTAATCCTACCCTTATAGATGATGGAACCCCTAATTATTCCTCTCCTCCTTCTCTCTACTATCAGCCTGTGCAGCCGCGCTCATCAATTACACAGACACTTCTTCTCTTACCTGCTTGATGAACAGAGACGGAGAAATCACACGTGTTTATATTTTATTTTAATAATTGCTCAAGCTGTTATACGATTCCCTACAGATCCAAGGAATGTAACAGCGCAGGAATACTCATAGGATAAACACCGAATATAAAGATTAAATAATCAATACAAGCAAAACATAGACAAAGAAAAATATATAAAGTATATATACGGTGTATATATATAATGGGACAACACAGAGAGAAAAAGAACAACAAATCCAAAACAACAGATAGTTATAATTAATTTCATTCTTTGAACAACCAATGTTAATGAAATTAATACAATACCATTGATTTCAATGGGACAACGGCCGTAGGGTATGCACACTGTATACACTACGGCCATTGTTCACTGCAGCTCTGAAAATTATTAAAAGGTTTATTTTACGGCCACAGTTTTGTGAACAGTGACGGTAGAAAACCGTGCACGCAGTGTAAAGTACGTCTGCCGTACTTCGTTAATTGGATTGCCGGCACACCTAAAGCCAAAAATGTAATCTGCAGGATTGGCCGGAATAACATGCTACATGCCGGACGGTCCCTGCGCTGTAACACAATGGCCGTTGTATCACAGAGTGTGAACATAAAGGTCCGCTATTCTCGCTCTGTGATCCGTATCTACATCAGCAAAAATGATGAACTGGTAAAAAAAAAAAATCTAGTTTGCTTAGATTTGATCCACGTTCTTTGCAGACGTCACGGATGTGACATCTATGGTGTCTGCTAAGAAACACAAATCCCATAGACTTCTGTTGGTAATCCGAACCACAATCACAGCCGCACTACCACATCAGATGCACTAGAGTAAAAATTTGTTTCCACACATATATGTTCAAGCTTAAAGGAGAAGTCCGGTCATTTTTAAAATCTGGAAGCTGGGGCATAGGGGAATTTCTTTGACTGGCCTCAAGTTTTGAGTGTTTATCTAAAACATGGCCTATATTTATATAGGAAACTACATTTCCCATCATGCATTGCTTCTGCCAGATTGGTTCATGATGTAGCAGAGCTCATATCCAAATGATACAGCAAAGTTGAGGTAGTAGAGTTGAGGTAGTGACATAGCAGAGTTGAGGTAGTGACATAGCAGAGTTGAGGTAGTGACATAGCAGAGTTGAGGCAGTGACATAGCAGAGTTGAGGCAGTGACATAGCAGAGTTGAGGCAGTGACATAGCAGAGTTTTGCGGTCATGCGGCCACGATTGAGCTCCGGGTTAGATTTAGCCCGGGGAGGGGGGGGGGGGGCGGGGGCGGTGCAGGCGGACAACAATGAGAGGATGTTTGCGGGGGCTGGCGCAGTTGAGCTTGGGCTGCAGGTGAGCTCTAGGCAGTAAGGGGGAGCTGTGGGGGAGCTCCGAGGGGGGGGAGGCAGTCAGGGGACCTAGCCCATTGAAGAGATGGAGGACATGTGATCCCGACACAAAGGTTGGGGGCAAAAAACAGGTAATGGTGTCAGCTTGGACGCTGACCGACGTCTGGAGCGGTGCATGCCTACCACAGCACATCCATCCTTGACATCTAAACGGGACCACTAGGGACACCATCTTATCCCGGGCTATCACCGGATGCCAGCACCCAGTGTTGTCTCCTACACGACTGAAAGAACAGGTGTGGCTCCATAACCCCACTAACATGATCCATGCTACACTGGGCTATAACACCCAGATATATAAATAGTTACCATCTCGTGACTGCTCCATTGCATGACCCACAAGTATTTACCATTGTGTAATCGCTCCACTGCATGATTATCATTAAGTGACTAGGCTCTATCTAGGAGCCCGAATACATCTACACGACCATACTAATTACAGTATCTACAGTATCTAAAGGAACTTCCTATACTCTGCATATGAGATTACGCTCCATCCATGACTGTGTGACCCTTGACCGGGCTCCTTTTATACAAGATCATCCCTGATGAACCCAGAAGACCGCTATCTCTGTTGGGGGAAACGCGTCGGATGACATGTTGGATATGAAGCTTAAATCGACTCATTGACAATTACCAATGACCGCACAGTGCACACTAACGGCTCCATTACCGACCCAGTAGAGCAACAATAGATCTAATACTTAGATTATTTGCTGAAACCTCACCATTCACACGACATGAACAGGTGGGAATAGCTCCACCTTAGTGCAGGGACTTGGCTCCGCTGGGTAAGGGGGACGCCCTATCCTAGCGGCTCCTTAGCTTTTGAGGCAGGGCGAAATAGGCAGACCTGTTTGCACCATACCTGTTTTTCCCTTCCTTTTGTATATCCCGGTTACCTGTCTGGGAATCTTCACTGTAAATAGTTGAAATCACCACAATAAATACCTTGTTGCTAGTAATTCTAGCGTTCGTCCACCATTTTGTTTTCCAAAGAATTTTTTTCATGTCTGTACTCTAACAATGGGGACTAGAATATATCTTTAATTATCCCATAAGACTGCACCATTAATTTGTTTGAATGGTGTCAGCTTGGACTTAGTTTTGATGATATTATGTGGACAGAGGTGGTGAGTGCGTCTAGAAAGCAGCAAAACTATGCAAAATCCATAATATACTGATATTGGAAAGTTGGAGAGCAATGGGTGGGCAATTTATTAATGCAGAAATAATTTTGGGGGGAATACCCCTTTAAGCCTCTGTCTGCATCATGTACTTTACTGAGAACTCATTGTTTTTTTTGTTTTTTTTCTATTGATAAAGCAATAACAATATAGGATTGTTAACAAAAATAGTTCCATGCCGGTTCTTGTCCTGAAGGTAATCTCTTTGGGTAAGTTTAACATGGTGTTTGTTGAGAAGATCTGGAAGTAACAGGTGCCGTATAAGCATTGCTGGTAAAACAATGTGAACGCACGAAGAAGCCAAAGGAAATGAGATTTACATAACAGATGTATTCTCATAATTGTATTGTATGACACCTGCAGAAAGATAAGGAGTAAAATCAACACCGTCCTCTTCTCGTTTTATTTCCCGTCCTCTTGTAAACACGTCAGCAATATACTGTGTAGTAGATCACAGCACAGGAAATCTGGTAGGATCCACTCAGCTGGTGAAATCATCTAACATCCCTTATCTTTACTATAGCGAGAAATCAATGGTCTCAGTCCTCTTTTGGGTCCATTAGCTGAGGTTGTTGATATGCCGGGCACAGATGAAGAAACCGCAGCATTGTCAGCTGTAACCAGGATGAATGGTGCCCGGAGCCCAAGAGTGCGGAGCCAATCAAACCTGACGGAATCAGTGCGGACGGCCATGGGAACATCTAATGACTTCATATCTCAAGGACACGCGCCTCCAGCAGAGGTCACCGCCCAAAACTCTGCAATAGAAAATAAGAAGTTCTGGTGTTGTCAATAAAAACGCAGCGTTTTCTGGATTTAAAGTTGATATCTATACAGTGGGACCTCGGTTCTTGAACTTAATTGGTTCCAGAAGGCAGTTTGAGAACCAAGCAGTGTCTTCCCATAGGAAACAATGTAAATGTGTTTAATTGGTTCCAGCACCCACCAATAATTACCTACAGTCCCCATATACAGTATTACATTGAAAAGTGTCCATTCTCTACAGTACATTACAGAACAGCACTATATACTGTACAGGAGAGTGCAGCACTATATACTGTACAGGACATTATACACAAGAAACATTCAACAAAACCAGCAATTATAGTACAGTAGTCACTAACTCCTCATTCCTCATCCTTTACTGTATAGAGCGCCCCCCCCCCCCCCCCCCATCCCAGCACTGTAACATATGGAGATGGTGGTGCACTGCCTGTACTACTACTGTACTGTTTATGCACTCCAGCAATCTTATACAGTACAGGATGGGAGATGGTGGTGCACTGCCTGTACTACTACTGTACTGTTTATGCACTCCAGCAGTATTATACAGGATGGGGGATGGTGGTGCACTGAGTGTACTACTACTGTGCTGTATATGCACTCCAGCAGTATTATACAGGATGGGGGATGGTGGTGCACTGACTGTACTACTACTGTGCTGTATATGCACTCCAGCAATCTTATACAGTACAGGATGGGAGATGGTGGTGCACTGACTGTACTACTACTGTGCTGTATATACACTCCAGCAATCTTATACAGTACAGGATGGGAGATGGTGGTGCACTGACTGTACTACTACTGTGCTGTATATACACTCCAGCAATCTTATACAGTACAGGATGGGAGATGGCGGTGCACTGACTGTACTACTACTGTGCTGTATATGCACTCCAGCAATCTTATACAGTACAGGATGGGAGATGGTGGTGCACTGACTGTACTACTACTGTACTGTATATGCACTCCAGCAGTCTTATACAGTACAGGATGGGAGATGGTGGTGCACTGACTGTACTACTACTGTGCTGTATATGCACTCCAGCAGTATTATACCGTACAGGATGGGAGATGGTGGTGCACTGCCTGTACTACTACTGTACTGTATGTGAAGCCTCACCAGTGCTAAACTCACCACGTACAACTCACCATCCACACTCGCAAAAACATTCACATACCGAGTACTTCAAGACTGGGAGGCCAAAAAGTGTTTGAGAACTGAGCCACTTTCCTTGAAAATACAGTTTGAGTTCCAAGCAGTCTGAGAACCGAGGTGCCACTGTGTAATAATCTTGTGTGAGTCCAGAGCATTGTAGTAGGTGAAATGAGGTAAAGTGTCCCTGTCAGGTAAATGTCATTTTCTAGAAATCAATAAGTACAAATAGTACAAGTGATTCTAAGAAACTCTGTAAAAGGTTTTTTTAAGCAAAAAAGTTTCATTCTGTACTCAAAAAGCTGTTTTCCTGCCCCCCCCCCCATACGCACACACACACTTCAGAAGAAGCAGGATTTCTGTGTCCATTATGCTCTATTGAAAAGGGAGGGGCTGAGGGGGATGAGTGATCACGGAGAGGAGAAAAGGCAGCCCTGCACAGCACAGCATCCTCCAATCTTCTCTCATCAAGATCCCAGATAAGCACTGACCTTTCTGACCTCTCAATCTAGCGGTTTATGTGCCCAGACAGTCTCTAAACTGTACAGCTGCTTCTCTGCTCTCCCTGCTCACTCCTCTTCACTTTGCTTCTCTGTAATAAAGACGAATTTGCCTGATAATGAGCAGATAAGAAGT
The DNA here is from genome assembly GCF_027789765.1 of Dendropsophus ebraccatus. NCBI lineage: Eukaryota > Metazoa > Chordata > Amphibia > Anura > Hylidae > Dendropsophus > Dendropsophus ebraccatus. Next base: position 3,736,476 of record NC_091459.1, read on the forward strand.
GAGGAGGGGGGGGGGGGAGACAACAGGGGGGAGGCTATGTTCACACAATGCCTTATATTCTCTGTTTCTTAAAAGAAAAAATTACGTCCATCATTTGGCTGTTTGGCCGTCAGTTCAGTGACGGCTGTTGTTGGTCCGTTATTCTAGGTCAGGTGGACTTATCGCCCTTTGTCTTTTATTGAAAAGTCCATTGAATTTATTAGTAAAGACGGTGAAAACAAAACTGTTTGAACAATTAAAAAGTAACGTCTGGTGTTTGCAAAAAACGTCCGAAAATAATTGTCATGATCATTACTTTCTCTTGTTTTGACGTTGTGTGAACATAGCCAAAGAGTGTGAAGTAATAATGCACCCATAGAAAACCTCTCCTGCTCCGGACAGTTCCTGACATGGACAGAGGTGGCAGCAGAGAGCACTGTGTCAGACTGGAGAGAATACACCACTTCCTGCAGGACATACAGCAGCTGATAAGAACTGGAAGACTGGAGATTTTTAATAGTAGTAAATTACAAATCTGTATAACTTTCTGACACCAGTTGATTTAAAAGAAAAACATTTTTGGTGAACAGCCCCAGTGTGCATCGCGTCAATTGCTTCACGAATCATTAATGCAGGAAGGTAAATTGCTGAAATGTCGGCCTCTGCACTCCTGCGGCCAAGAAACTATCCAGAAACGGCATCTTGGCCTCTGTCTGACTTATATTGATTTAAGGTCTTTAGCAGGAGACATATACATTGTATCTTGTTACCTTTGATGAGTATATTGCAATGCTGTGTCCTTCCTAATCCCCCATGAGCCTCTGCTGTTATGATAACCTTGTACATTGTCCGCTTAGGTCCTCACAGGTTCTTAATTCCTCTGTAATTTCCTGGTCAGTCCTAGATGTGCAAAGTGGAAAGAAACAAGACAATGATCAGGTCCATGGGGGAGACCAACAGTACAATGGTGTAAGTTTCCCCCCTTAAACAATGGCACATTTGTCCCGATATCTGTGTGTGGTATACGCCTGCAGATTGAGCTCTTCTCTACTCTGTGTTCTTCATGTCTAGTTAAAAGTCACATGGTTTGCCAGGACAGGAGATGTGTGGTGCAGTGAATGGGATTAAGAATTGTCCTGGCTGTAATAGGAAGCTGAACACTGATGGTTCAGCTTCCTGTTCTCCCTGTATATTGATTATAGAGATCAGAGCAGCCAGGGGGAAGAGAAGAGTTTGGCCACTTAATACTCTCTGTCATTGGTCAGAGTTTGCCTGGAGCGTTTTGCCTGATTATTAAGGTGCAGGAGCGCACTTTCTGTATGCAGACATAGTTTTTAAACCGTGTGGCCGTGCTACTGCAAAGCCTAAAGGAAGTAGTGATTTTATGATATAAAAAGTAGTTTGTTTAATAATGGATTGATAAAGGGTAAACACTTAAAGGGGTATCCCACTAAATTATAACTTTTGATATGCAGCTGCCCATGGTGAGACTAACAATTCTTTCCATACTTATTTTCTATTCAGTCTCCTTCCTCCAGTGCTGCTTTCTGCTGAAGACACAAAAATCTGTGTATCAGCTTTTATCTCTTTCTCCCCCCCCCCCTTCTGAGACTGCTGCTTTAAACAAGTCCCTGGCAGGCTTTATCTGCAACATTGTAGCTTGTTTGTAATGCTGGGAGGGTTAGTTCAAAGTCAATTTGATGATGGACTCACTGTGATTACAACCTTCCAGGGACTTGTTTACATCACCTGTCTCAGAAGGGAGGGGAAGGAGGGGGGAGACAGAGAGAAAAGCTCACACACAGATTTTTGTGTCTTCAGCAGAAAGCAGCAACTCAGAACTGGGGGAAGGAGACTGAATAGCTAACAAGTGTGGAAGGAATTGTTAGTCTCACCATGGGCAGCAAATTATCAAAAGTTATGTCTGAGTGGAATACCCCTTTAATAAATTATATCTTTGGTTCTATAACAGAATACAATATTTTCAGATGATGTGCAGGAATAATTTCAAAGCCATCTTAGCATTCTGCATTGTGATATTAGGTCTCCATTTTACTGATCAGTGCCTGAGTTATGGCAGGCCTCTAGCAGTACAGGTGACGGAGTGCCCCCTTACTGTGTCCTGGAAGCGCTGACCACTGGTCTATGACATTCAGAGGACGGTGTTTCCCGGCCTCGGAGCTCTTCCATTATCATCTACTGGGAGAGTCACAAGCCCAAAGGCCCAGAACATTAATATTTAACTCCGCCATGTAATTGTCATTTCCATCCGTCAGACCTTTCCTGTCCCTGCGGCAACTGGGAAACTATCTGTCGCATTAAGTGTCATTGAGGGATTGGAGAGCTGACAGCAAAAATCAAAAATGAATGGGGAACATTTAATCTTTCATCCGAGATGAATGCTGCTTCTCCATAATATTTCATCTAAGAGCTCAGATAGCACACGGAGTCCTGGGCCGCTCGTCCTGCGCTGCTATTGCTCTCTGGTAGCAGCCGCGCAGAATGCTCTCACAATGTTTGGACGCAGAGACTTTGTAATTTTTTTATTATTATTAGTCCCTGTGCAGCAACAACAAAGAGAGGAGCTCTAACCACAGCAACGTTCACAGCGCCGTCCCCACCGGGCTCCACGCACCGAGAGAAACACAATTCCTCTCATTCTATATTTTATAGTGAAAGGAAGAAATAAAAGTTACTACAGCAAATACCGATACCGGCAAAGAAGTCAGAATGATGGAAACGAGAGAAAAGAGGTTGATGACACAGATGTTAGGTGTGAGATATATATATATACCAGATATAGTTTCCATACAGTATCACCTAGTGTGTATTCACATATTAGAACCATTGGGGGTTAAAACTTTACATTAAAAAAACAAAAACATTCTATTGTCTTTATCTATAGATGAACAAAATCATATTCATATTCGTTACTACAGGCGTAAGACGTGTTTCCCAATTTCCAAGAACAAAATAAAATAAAAAAAACTCTTACATTTCATTCATTTTCTTTGTCTTTGTCTTGATTGTCTGTAGACAAAAGAAAATCCAATATGGTGAAATTTTGTTGTTGATTGCAACCAATTTCTTCATATCCGTATCTAAGGGTCCTATTACACCCTGATTTTTAATGATTAGCGACTAACGAAAAACAATCGCAAACGAGATTGTTTATCGTTAACCTGAAATCGTTCACCATATTACACAGAACAATAATCGATAGTTACAATCGTTACTATGATCGTTTATTCCTTCTGATCCCAGAAACACAATGAACAATGTGCAATTACACTGAACGATTAGTGAAAAAACGCGGAACTTGAGCGAATGAATGTGGAATTACAGCGAACGATATTAACGATAATTTTAGGTTCAGATCTAAATCAACGACATACGAACGATTTTTCGATCGTTGCCTGCAATTACACAGAATGATTATTGTTTAAATTTGAACGATTTACTAATTTTCCGCACAATAATCGCCCCGGGTAATAGGGCCCTTAGTCACTAGTAACGTAGCAGGTAGTGTCTTGGCCTGAAATTTTCTCTGTATGTAATGCAATGCCGTTGCCTATGCAATAAGTGGAATTTCCCCTTTCCATACATGAGCCTGTAATCAAGTAGGGCTTAGGGCCCTATTCCACCGGACGATTATCGTTCGCATAATCGTTAATCATTAACAATCTCAAACGTATTTGAGATAGTTTTTTCTTCGCTTTTGCGTTTGTATCTACTGCGAACGACTGAACGACGTCTTATTTAATGCGAACGATTTGTGAACGAGCAACGATAAAAATAGGTCCAAGTCTTATAAAGCGATCAACGATTTCTCGTTCGCTTGTTAATCGTTAACTGCATTTCAACGGAACGATTATCGCTTAGATTCGAACGATTTAACGATAATCTGAACAATAATCGTCCGGTGGAATAAAGCCCTTAAAGAAGTACTCCTGTGAAAATCTTTTTTTTTTTTTTCAAATCAACTGGTTTCAGAAAGTTATACAGATTTTTAACTTACTTTTATTTTAAAATCTCCAGTCTTCCAGTACTTATCAGCTGCTGTATGTCCTCCAGGAAGTGGTGTATTCTCTCCAGTCTGACACAGTGCTCTCTGCTGCCACCTCTGTCCATGTCAGGAACTGTCCAGAACCCACCAAGATTTTTATTTTATTTTTTTTATAGGATCTGCAGCAGATTTGATGGCCCAGAGTTATTTTGCATTGAATCTGCAACTTTAAATCTGCGCCATCAAATCTGCTGCAGAGCCTGTACATGTGAACGCACCCTTATTGTGACCTAGACATCCATGCACCAATGACCTTGAAGGGGTTAATGACAAATGGGCTTTAAAATAGAATCCTACATCCACTCCCATATGAGCTGTAACCTGGTGCTGTCCCTGAGGAGCTGCCCCTAGGCAGAAGCCTCTTGTTCCTAATAGAAAATCAGTTGATTGAAGGAATCCTTCCCAGCCGCAGCCTCCGGCAGAGTTATCGCTTATCTATCACTCACTCATTGATCCTTGCTGCTTGTAAACAGAGTTTTAGCTCTGACTCTACGGTTATACTAGAGATTATATGAAGCAATATTCTATTTCCCTATATTCTCTCTGAAATGATTTTTCACTATATACATTGATCAATCACTACTTGGAAGTCATATTGCTTCGCTTGTACAATGTGAGTGCTTAATAATTCCTCTGTATATTACATAGGGGGAAACTGGTTTGCATACTTAAAGGGGGTAATTCAACAACAACAAAACATTATTTCAAATCAAGTGGTGCCAGAAAGTTATATAGATTTGTAATTTACTTCTATTTTAAATTCTCCAGTCTTTCAGTACTTATCAGCTGCTGTATGTCCTGCAGGAAGTGGTGTATTCTCTCCAGTCTGCTGCCACCTCTGTCCATGTCAGGAACTGTCCAGAGCAGGAGAGGTTTTCTATGGGGATTTGCTGCTGCTCTGGAAACTTCCTGACATGGACAGAGGTGGCAGCAGAGAGCACTGTGTCACACTGGAGAGAATACACCACTTCCTGCAGGACATAGAGCAGCTGATAATATGGGAAGAAATGAGAATTTTAAATAGAAGTAAATTACAAATCTGTAAAACTTTCTGACACCAAGATTTTCGCCAGAGTACCCCTTTAACTGATACTTTACATTTGTACATTTCACATTACATTACTGATACTTTACATTTGTGCTATTACTAGCAATGACAAAGATTCTTCATACTATTCATCAATATTTGATGGCGGCCGTGTTCCAGGTTTGGGCTGTCGCATTGCCTTCCATGTGTGAGGAGACGCCTGTGGTTTCATCTATGGAAGTAAATTAATTCCACTGTGTAACAGCAATTAGGAAGAAAGAAATCTGCCCGGAGACGGGAAGCCGAACTCTTCTGTTTGTCCTGGAGAACTGCTCTAACCTGTCAGCTTGTCCACTTCAAGTGTTGCTCATATAATGTACCTGAACCAGCAATATGTGAATCAATAATCTTTAGGCTATGCTCCAGCAACATCTTTGTTAGGCGAAAAACGGCCATTGTTTGATAATGACGGCTGTTATTAATACTCGGGATCGTTATTTAAGGCCGCCATTATAAATCAATAGCCCTTATTTTAGAAATGATTGGGAAACATAGCCTTAAAGGAAGTGTCTCATTGTCAAATGACCTATTTTTAAATAAAGTTTTAATGTTAACAGGCAACCTAGAGTAACCTGCTGGTGTGGTGTCCCACCACAGATGTTGCTAATGTATACACCTTCGCAAAAGCCTGTAAAAGTGGTAATGTAGTCGTACCTAAGTTTGCCACTAGATGTCGCTAATGTGTGTATTGTATGCCTATGTATTGCACAGCTGTAGTACTTAAGGGGTTATTGTTGTTTGTGATTTGTGCACCAATCAGAGGTCTTTTCTCTTTTCCCCCTATCCCTTTTCTCCTTCTCCCCCACTCTCTTCTCACCCACTTACAGCAGGTATTACATACCCTGTAGGAGGTAGTCACATGGGGAGAGGAAGTATAGTCACACTTAGACTTACTCTGGTCCCTGTACGGAGAGGACAAGTTCAGTGTAGTATAGTCCACAGATACACATGGGAACGGACACTCTTTTCTTGAACGCAGTACTTCTACACACTATGCAGTGTTAAACACTGTCAGAGAGGACAAGTCAGGGATCATCCCAGCCCATGCCGTGAACAAGTCTAAAGGGGCAGGACAGTATCCTGAAGAAAGAGGAACTGATCCGGATAGAGCCAAGTTGCTAGGAGCCTACGTACTCTATCTCACAGCGTGGGTGTAACCAGAGAACTCTGACCACTCTGCTCAACCCAGGTAAATAGGTCTGGGGCTTGTGTCATCCTCTAGGACCGGTTGCTCAGCACTGGGGGGCAATAGGTGGTGCAAAGACCACACTGGTTTCTGGTAATAGAGCATGTGACACTGATCACACTCATATCTTTCTTTTATTTCTGTACTTGATTATAATGGGCTGCTGAAGCCAATAGTAAATGATTGCCGCGCCGAGATTAGCGTCATTGAGGCCCTGAGCCTGGGCCGTCTGGAAGCAGGGATCACCTCTCTGCAATCGCCAGGTAAGGGCTTTTTCAAGCCATTTAAATGCTGCTGTCAGTTTTCATAGCAGCATTTAAATGGTTAATTAGCCAGATGCTGCATTGGCTAATAGCTATAATATGTTGAGGCCTGATACTGGGATCTATAATATACTGGGAGTCTGATCCTTGGTCTGTATTATGTTTGGGGCCTGTCACTGGGTTTTTTAATATACGGGGGTCTGATACTGAGGTCTGGTTCTGGGGTTTGTATTATCCTGGGGGACTTATACTGGGGCCTGTAATATACTGGGGGACTTATACTGGGGCCTGTAATATATTGGGGGACTTATACTGGGGCCTGTAATATATTGGGGGACTTATACTGGGGCCTGTAATATACTGGGGGACTTATACTGGGGCCTGTAATATATTGGGGGACTTATACTGGGGCCTGTAATATACTGGGGGACTTATACTGGGGCCTGTAATATATTGGGGGACTTATACTGGGGCCTGTAATATCCTGGGGGACTTATACTGGGGCCTGTAATATACTGGGGGACTTATACTGGGGCCTGTAATATATTGGGGGACTTAAACTGGGGCCTGTAATATATTGGGGGACTTATACTGGGGCCTGTAATATATTGGGGGACTTATACTGGGGCCTGTAATATACTGGGGGACTTATACTGGGGCCTGTAATATACTGGGGGACTTATACTGGGGTCTGTAATATACTGGGGGACTTATACTGGGGCCTGTAATATACTGGGGGACTTATACTGGGGCCTGTAATATACTGGGGGACTTATACTGGGGCCTGTAATATACTGGGGGACTTATACTGGGGCCTGTAATATACTGGGGGACTTATACTGGGGCCTGTAATATACTGGGGGACTTAAACTGGGGCCTGTAATATACTGGGGGACTTATACTGGGGCCTGTAATATATTGGGGGATGACACTGAGGTCTATATTAGGATTAGAGAAGAACGACCCTGGAGCAGCTGGAGTCCATCCGAACCCGATCGTTCAGCATGTGATTAGCGGCGGCTGCTGAACTTGGATAAAGCCCTAAGGCTATGGGGAAATCATGGATATAGTCATTGACTGTATCCATGTTTTCCAGACAACCTTAGAGCTTTATCCAAGTTCAGCAGCCCCAGCTAATCAAATGCCGAACGTAATTTACGATGGAAGTGGTATATTCTCTCCAGTCTTCCAGTACTTATCAGCTGCTGTGTGTCCTGCAGGAAGTGGCGTATTCTCTCCGGTCTGACACAGTGCTCTCTGTTGCCACCTCTGTCCATGTCAGGAACTGTCCAGAGCAGGAGAGGTTTTTTATGGGGATTTGCTGCTGCTCTGGACAGTTCCTGACATGGACAGAGGTGGCAGCAGAGAGCACTGTGTCAGACTGGAGAGAATACACCACTTCCTGCAGGACATACAGCAGCTAATAAGTGCTGAAAGACTGGAGATTTTTGAACAGAAGTAAATTACACATCTCTGGCACTTTCTGGCACCAGTTAATCTGAAAATTTCTGTGAATCTTCCTAAAATCTTATTTTGTTTGTCCTGAACTACCCCTTTAAATGCTGTATAAATCCCACCCCTCTGCATTGCCCTAAATGTATTGTCCTTACAATGAGGAAAACATTGCAAGTTCTGTGCTATAGGTGTGGAAAGGGCAGCAACATCAGTGTGGGGGACGGCAATAATGGAGAATGGCACCAGACCTGCACCGGGCACCATCCAGCCTAAGGCCAAACCCAACCTGACTGATTCATGAGACTGTGCCGTTTGGTGAGTTGACTTGATAAATTGTATAATCTGGGACCCGGGAGGCTGAAGGTCACAACCTTGTAAATCAGATGCATATTCATTATGTCCGGTGACAGCTCTAATAATTACACATTACCCATTGTGTGCAGCAGGACAATGCATTGTTACATTGTAACCAAACTGCTAAACCATAACAGGGAACGTTCCATCTGGCGCTGTGTCCTCCCGTACAGAAGTCAGAGAGATAATGCTAAAACCAAACAATAGAAGATGACGGCCGCTTCAGTTCTGCCCTCAGTTTCTTCTCTGCAGAATAATCTGCTCACTTTTATGTGACTTGTAATCCGTCGTTTTACGGTAACTGCAGTAAAGTGAGCGGGGTGACACTTATCGGGTGAGGGGACATAGGGGTTCAGGTGCGGATCAGCTGATACATGTCTCCTCATATTCACCATGCATCTCCACGGCCACGCTGCATCTCTCCTCCTGACGCGCGCTCTGCCGCATTTAATTAATACAAGTCAACAGCTGTTAAATGGCATCTGTAGCCGTCGCTCCCCTCATGTATCACCGCGCAGCCACGCTGATTCCTCCACCCAAATCTGCACACAGTAACCGAAATCGTCCGTCTAATGACAGGAGGAAAGTTAAACAGAAATAAATGGTTCAGAAAGCGCCGCGCTCCTAATTGAAATATATTGACAGATCAGCCCATCCATCCCAGCGCCCCTTCAAGTGCGCAACTCCAACTCCGAGCGCTGCCAAGAAGGAAAAATCCCGTCTAATTCTTCACTGCTGGAAATATCTGAGGAGTCAAAATAATGGGCTTTGTAATTTTAGGCCATGTTCTTACTGCGTACTCTTCGTAATAATCACGGCCGTTGTAACAACGGCCGTGATTACTATGGAACTTACCTAGTGGTACCTTCTAAGGAATCCCGGCCAGGACCCCTAGCGGCACTGCAAGAAACTGACATGTCAGTTTTCTGCAGCCACTATTCATTGAATAGCGACCGCAGAAAAACCTATCAGTTCACACAATGGAGCGAGCGGCTCCGGCCGCACACTCCATTGTGAGCAGTGGGGAATTTGGATGCGGGCGTGCCACATCTGAATTTAGCGGCAGTAAAGATTATCCGGCCGGTACTGCAGTACCGGCCAGGATGATTTTTTCTGACACCGGCCGTTTTGAGACCCCGCCGGGTCACGGAACAGCTGGTTTCATACAAAGTGTGAACATAGCCTAAGGCTGGGTTCACACATAGTATTTTGCTCAGCATTTTGCAACCAAAACCAGGAGTGGATTGAAACCACAGAAAGGCTCTGTTCACACACTGCTGAAATTTAGTAGATGGCCGTCATTTTATGACAAATAATGGCCGTTATTTCATAACAACGGCCGATGTTTTAAAATAACGCAAATTATTTGCCATTAAAAAATGGCCATCCACTAAATTTCAACAGTGTGTAAACAGAGCCTTTCTGTGGTTTCAATCCTGGCTGGTTTCTGGAAGAAAGCAGCCATGTTTTTCTAAGCCTGGAGGACCCCTTTAAATCCCTCTTGGCTCTATAGGTCCTTGTACATGTGCCAACTATTGCTAACAAGCTTTCTTAGGCGCGCTCATTCTGCCGATAATCAACCAGAACAAATTACCAGATTTGATCTTTTATGCGGCTGTAAAATTCGATTGATGCCGCCCTGTAAAGCACTGGAAGCCGCACAAGACCGAAAATCGCGGGGTGTAAAAGGACCCGACGTTTTTTGATAACCCCACATTTACACCACTATATATTCAGGATTTGCTGCATTTTTAATGATTTTATTTTACAAAAACATAGATTTTTCTCATCCAGTTTCATCAGACCCAGAGGCCAATGGGTAAAAAACAGCAATACTGGCTATAACCTCACCGACCCACAGGCTGGGGCTGCACACTCGGTTACATCATATTGATCCTGCGCATTTATAGAGCATCAGCATGTAATAAATGTTCTGTGTAATATACGACCAGGCCAGATCGTTCAGCACAGCACAGGTTCTGTCCAAGCAAATAGACATATTCTACACCTAAAGCAATGATTTGATTTTTTGTTCAGGGGTTGTTCAGCAAAAAATCCTTTCTTTCAAATCGACTGGTGCCAGAAAGTGCCAGAGATTAATAATCTCTAGTCTTCCAGTACTTATCAGCTGCTGTATGTCCTGCAGGAAGTGGTGTATTCTCTCCAGTCTGACACACTGCTCTCTGCTGCCACCTCTGTCCATGTCAGGAACTGTCCAGAGCAGGAGAAGTTTCCTATGGGGATTTGTTGCTTCTCTGGACAGTTCCTGACATGGACAGAGGTGGCAGCAGAGAGCAGTGTGTCAGACTGGAGAGAATACATCACTTCCTGCAGGACATATAGCAGCTGATAAGTACTGGAAGACTGGAGATTATTAATAGAAGTAAATTACAAATCTCTGGCACTTTCTGGCACCAGTTGATTTGAAAGGATCAGCTTTGCAGCATCCTGACTTCTGGCAGATCCCCTCTGTATATTGGTCGGCACAGATGTTTAATGACGTGTAATCCAGCGAGCCCCCTCGGTATACAGGAGAAGTAACGCGGGATGAAGGAAATTCCTCTTCTAGACTAAGTTACAATTGGCTTTCAGTAATGATACAACTTTCTGTTGTTCTATTCCATGAGATTAGTTCTGGGACCTACAGGTTATATGGATATGACTCTAAGTGGACCTGTTTCCTATACGCGGCACTAACATCTCTGCCACACTCTGTCAGGGTCTTAAAACCCAAAGGAAATGGACCAAGAATGATGGATGAAGGTGCGAAATATATTTGTCACTCCATTGGGAAAGGAATTAATCAAGTGTCAAAACTGCTAAAGACTGCGGGGAAGCCGGGAGAGGGGAACAGGCCGGTACTCTGAGAACGTCCCGGACGTATCCAGATTATTTCATGGGAGACTCCGGGGGACGAGGGCGACACTCTGCTCCTTCACTCTTGGACTGCACAGAAGTTATATGTAATGTGTGTAAGGTAAATCCCTCAGACTCTGGCTTGGCTCTCTGTATGTGGCTATTTGGCCAAAATCTCTTTATTTAATTTCTTGCATAGGATGATATTCATTACCACCACTGCTCCATCCTCATCAGCATTGTGTATTATTAAAGGGGTATTCTATGGTGTCCCACCACTGGAGCAGTCCTATGCTCCTTAGTAACAAAGTGGGAGATGTAGTACCTTATTTTCCCCACTAGGTGTCACCACTGTTTTATGTCTTTCATACGCAGCTGTAGAGTTTAGGGTTAATTGTTTTGTATCACCTTCTATATGCTGATCAGTCACAGGTGCTCTTTCTTTCTGTCCTACCCTTTTGTGGTGTCCCACCATGGGTGTTTTTTTGTCTCTCATTCGCACCTCTCAAAAAAGCTTCTTACTTCAGGTTAAGTGGTGATGAAGTGTACTCTAAGGTTTCACCACTAGATGTCAGTATCTTTTATATGTGTATTCCTATGTCTTGCACAGCTGAGGAGGTTAATGGGTTACTGTTTTTTGTGTACCATGTGTTCTTGCTAACCTATAGGAAGTGCCCTCTACTCTCAGCCTATCTCTTTCTTTCTTTTTCTTGCACACACCCCTTTCCACCACTTACAGGATAGATTACTTAGCCCCTGTAGGAAGTAGTCACTTGGTGGGAGGAGGTGTAGCTTCAGTCTTACCCAGATTCTAGTGGGAGAAGAATATACAGAGCAAACGTCCCTGCTGTAGCCAAGCCAGGGTCCGGTCTTTGCCTAGAACCCTTGTCCGGGACAACAGTTTAGTTCAGTCTGGTGTGGTCTAGTCAAAGACACAGAAGTGTACAGATGCAGCTAGAGACAACCGGTCTTTCAGTACTTCTACTATATCTACTATGCAGTACTAAACACTACAAAGGGAGAAGAGTGTAGGAACATCCTAGCCCATTCTGTGAACCAGTCTAAAAAGTGCAGGGCAGTATCCTGATACACAAGAGGAATTAGCCTGGATAGGACAAAGCTTGATAATAATGACTCCAACAAAGATATGAAATGTCGCTTACTGCTTGGGTGGAATAAATATCACGTTTGTTTGAACACTATTTGAGTGCTACGGTGATTCTCTTCAACTAGATGTTACCCGTTTGGTTGCATACGGGCACTTTACCTGGCACCAACTTCAACTTTTTCAAGTGTGCTGCATTTATATTTCTACAGACGGGATAGGACAAAGCTACCAAGAAGGTCTAGGTATCCTATCTCACAGTGCAGGTAACTAGGACACCCCCGGGAGCTTAGCTTCACCCAGATAACCACGACTTGGGCTTGCATCACCCTAGGAGGACGAGTTACTCGACACTGTAGGGCACAAGGTGGTCAGACTAAACACTATACACAGGTAAGAGTAACTTCTCACTACTGTATATTTCTCTCATGTTCCGGCAGAGTACATTGCTAGATTGGGTTAGGACTCCCTCAACAAACTTTTCTCCTCTACGCTACTCTACTTTTAACTCTTCAAGCACCGCTACAACTACCTCTCTTCTGCTCTACTCCTTCAAGCATCTCCTCAAGCACAAACAAGTTCAAACACTAAAGTCCGTGTGAAGATTTATCTATTTCTGCAGACGTGTATTGTACTACTGAGAGGCTGTACAGTAAAGCTGTTATATTTTTATATCACTGGGTCTCAGTCATGCTTTCCTCCGCACCAGCACCTAGACACACTAGCCGCACATCTTGGGTTATTTTTCCCCTTTCTTGTTATTATCAGATTAATTATTGTCAGATTCACAAAGCTTTATGATAGTAAATCCCGCACCCCATAGAATGACATTATTCTGCCATCTTCTATCTGGCCCATTGTTCTGATCTGACTCTGACCACTATGAGCTTTTCATACGTCTCTTTTTGATGACACTTTCAAGTGCATTTAAGAGAAGAGAGAAGTTGTCTTTCTTGGTTGGCGATAATGACGTGGAGGGTCCCAGTACACAGTGCAGGGTGCATACGTCTGTTGACCTCATTGAAATGAAGATATCTTGGGTCTTGATGGTTTTACAATGCAGGTGAGGCAGCAATGTCTTCTCATATATCCCTGAACCACTCAGCTGTCGATACGCAGACACCGGATGATTGATGAGAAAACTGGGAATCAGACGTCTTGTTACTTTTACTAAACAGTTCAGTATTTCCCATGTCTTTCTTCATGGACTTTCTGCTTAGAAAAACCCATCATGTACAAGGTTATTGTACCAGGTTATTTGGGGAAGAGGGAATATAAAGGAGGTTGGTTACCTGTGACTACGGTTCAGGGAAGAAAAGGAGCGCTGCACCTCACACCTATGGCTGATACTAGTGCCGCTAGGCTAAATAAAAAACACATCAGAATTTTGTGTATGAATTGATCAAGCCATACTGCCCCATGTACCTCGTGCAGGTATCTGATACACATGGGTCCCTACACTAAGTCCACACCGTGCCAGTCATTGGCCACCACCCCCGCAGGCGTGCACAGTCAGGGAACGGGGGCCATGGGACGGCCCTGCGACCCCCATGCCACAGGACCAGACCCAAAAACACCACACCAGAACCCGGCCAGCACCGCCGGCGGAGAAGGTCGCCCCCAAACAGCACAAGTCTGGATGAGGTATTGCGCTCACCATAGCTGCTGCAAACAGAATGGGAAAAGACAGGAGGAATTAAAACCATGTGTATCAGATACCTGCACGAGGTACATGGGGCAGTATGGCTTGATCAATTCATACACAAAATTCTGATGTGTTTTTTATTTAGCCTAGGGGCACTAGTATCAGCCATAGGTGTGAGGTGCAGCGCTCTTTTTCTTCCCTGAACCGCATTTCGTTTCTCTCTTTTCTCCATGTATTGCACTCCTCCTGGTGAGACCCACATGACCGCAATTAGCAGGAGACACCTGAGTGCACATGGTTTTAATCCCTCCTGTCTTTTCCCATTCTGTCTCCAGCAGCTATGGTGAGTGCAATACCTCATCCAGACTTGTGCTGTTTGGGGGCGACCTTCTCCGCCGGCGGTGCTGGCCGGGTTCTGGTGTGGTGTTTTTGGGTCTGGTCCTGTGGCATGGGGGTCGCAGGGCCGTCCCATGGCCCCCGTTCCCTGACTGTGAACGCCTGCGGGGTTGGTAGCCACTGACTGGCACGGTGTGGACTTAGTGTAGGGACCCATGTGTATCAGATACCTGCACGCGGTACATGGGGCAGTATGGCTTGATCAATTCATACACAAAATTCTGATGTGTTTTTTATTTAGCCTAGGGGCACTAGTATCAGCCATAGGTGTGAGGTGCAGCGCTTTTTCTTCCCTGAACCGCGTTACCTGTGACTACTGTGGGGCAGGCTGCAGAGGCTAGCCCTGACTACTTTGGTGGGCCCATTGGGCGAAGTATGAAAGACAGGTAAGAGAATGTTCTAGGAGACTTGTAGCAAAGAAGTAGTGTGACATCTGGGATGGTGGCTGACTCCTTGAGGTGGTGCCAGTATAACTACTGGGGTGGGGGGCTGCTGGGATTAATGACCAGAAAAGGGGGCAGCTGGGGAGAGAAAGCGATATCCTATCTACTGGGTGAGAGCAGAATCTCAAGAGACACTTAAAGTGTATTCTGCCATTTCAATATTTTTACAGAAATCAATAGTACAAGTGTTTTTAAGAAACTCTGTAATAGGTTTTATTAGGCAAAAAGCCTCTTTCTGTACTCAAAAATCTGTTTCCCAGCCCCCCCCCCCCCCATACTACTCATCTGCTCATTATCAGGTAAAGTGAAGATAGGTTTGCTAAGCCCATTATAACCTATGGAGGGGGAAGGGCCGGAGGATTAGTGAGCAGGAAGAGGAGACAAGCAGCTGTGCAGTTTGGAGACTGGGCACATAAAATGCTGGATTCACAGTTCAGAAAGCTCAGTGCTTATCTGGGATTTTGGGATTTTGGTGAGAGAAGATTGCAGGATGTTGTGCTGCCCAGGGCTGCCTTTTCTCCTCTCCCTGCTGACGCATCCCCCTCAGCCCCTCAAGATTCTGCTAAAAGTCACAGTGACGTACCTGCCATAGAGACAAGTTCTGCCACTGCCAGCAGGGTCTGGCCCCATTCCACTCAATGGATCATGCTGTGGGTGGTTTGTACTCGCCACCTGGAGCCCAAAGCCCCCAGGAGAGAAGGGGTGCCCATCGCCATTCAAAGCGGACCCTTTATAATCTGCTAGCACTGTGACCTCTGCCCTAACGTAGATGGAGATGTCACTCGTCATCAGCCCCTGTACCAGGGTGAAGGAAGAAGCGGGAGATAAAGATTCAGACGGAGAGAAAGTGCAGAGCGAGACTCCCTGGACGCCCCGTTATTTGTGACACTTCAGCCTCATAGACGATAATGAAGGGAAAGCGCTGGAGTTACATGAATCTTCCTATTGCAGCAGGTCTCAGCGGTGAGATCCACTGGGATCAATAACTTTTGATATGTCTGATGACAAGTGATTTCTAATGACAGCGACGCTTTAAAGTGATTAAACAGTGATTTTTAGTTATTAAAAAAGATTAAAGTAACTTAAAAAAATGCATCTGTTTCAATACTTGTTTTTTATAATGAAAGTCAATGAAGAAACGGATCAAAACGTACGGCACACAGCAGCATCTGATTTTGCTTCCATTTTTCCATAAAAAGTAACAGTGTGAACCCGGCCTAACAGCACAATCTATTCTAACACTATAGCCAGGATTTCTAATCCCACAGGTCACTAGTTATATGGAAAGTAAATCCAACCAGATGTATCAGCTCCCAGAATGTCAGCACCTTGCCTTGGTGACTGTATATATATATATATATACAGTGGTACCTTGGTTTAAGAGTAACTTGCTTTAAGAGCGTTTTGGTGTAAGAGATCACAGTTTTTAAAAATTGTGACTTGGTGTAAGAGCATTGCTTTGGTGTAAGAGCTCCCTGTACTGGGTGGGAGGGCGAGTGGGGGAGGGGCATGGTCTGTATAGCGGGGTCTGCAGCTCTGTAATCTGACCCAGGAAGTCTCCCTCACCTTCCAAATCATGGTAGATCCACTTCAGGCTGGGGCTTACATCAGGGGACAGGACTGTGGAGGTAATCTCTCCATAGCTGTAACCCCTCTCTCCCCGGACAGAGAGCGCTGCATGTATGTGCCCACATCTGCCCTGCTCCTTCCTTCCTGCTCCCTGCAGTCTCCCTCCGCCCTTGTGTTTCCCATCCTCTCCATTACTGTACAGTCACTTATAATATCACAGATTCTGATGTTTCTGAATGTTTGTTTTACATGTTATTCAGAATAATAAATCCTTATTTTTGGGGTGTGTAACCAATTGTCTGCATTTCTATGATTTCTTATGGGAAAATTTGCTTTGGTTTAAGAGTGGATTTGGATTACAAGCGCCGCCCCGGAACGAATTATGCTCCTAATTCACGACACCACTGTATATATATATATATATATATATATATATATATATATATATATATATAAACCAACAAAACACAACAATCACTGAACTCAGGGAGAACAGTGAAAAATTCCAATGGAGTCCTCATTTACGAGTCTCCATTGATTGTCCCATACAAAATTTAAATATGCAAAATAAGGGGTCCGTGGAGCCTCTGAGGCTCCACGGACCTCTTTTTTTGTATATATATATATATATATATATATATATATATAATCCAAGGCACCACTGTATATATATATATATTGGACGTGTGAATGTTGATCTACAGGAAAGAGATTATGGGAAAGACTAATGAGACGGCTGAGTATTGGTAATTATGTTTATAATCTTATTGGTGATTAAACCCCGCTCATAAATGAGGATGGATGTGTAATAGATAGACGAGGAGTTGGCAGCGATCGCAGCGGCTACGGGTAAATAAATTGGAGAAGCGACTCTTCTGTCACCTTGAAAGTGACGGCTCCCGCTCGTAATCCATCACATGATTTATACGTTGTAAAGTCTCTCTCCCTTTTCTCGGTGACAGTAACAGGGTTCAATTCTTCTCGCTCCAGCAGGACACACAGCGAGCATGTCCTGAATTACAGCAGGAATATCCTGAATTACAGCAGGAATATCCTGAATTACAGCAGCAATGTCCTGAATTACAGCAGGAATGTCCTGAATTACAGCAGGAATATCCTGAATTACAGCAGCAATGTCCTGAATTACAGCAGCAATGTCCTGAATTACAGCAGCAATGTCCTGAATTACAGCAGGAATGTCCTGAATCACAGCAGGAATTGTCTGAATTACAGCAGCAATGTCCTGAATTACAGCAGGAATATCCTGAATTACAGCAGGAATATCCTGAATTACAGCAGGAATGTCCTGAATTACAGCAGCAATGTCCTGAATTACAGCAGGAATGTCCTGAATTACAGCAGGAATCTCCTGAATTACAGCAGCAATGTCCTAAATTACAGCAGCAATGTCCTGAATTACAGCAGGAATGTCCTGAATTACAGCAGGAATGTCCTGATCACACAGAAGCCTGAGAGTAATCGTCCTGGTTAACCTATATACCATATACTGTGTATCTATGGATGGGAGATTGATGGCAGAGACCACCTGCTCCGGCTCCTCTGCCCCCATGTTATTGCCTTCTCATGCTTATGTTTATCCCAGACATGTAATAGTAATCACATCGGCTGGAGGTTTATATAACTCATGTCTCATAGAATGGCAGAGCTCATTGTGCTCCACGGTTTACATAACATTAAAGGGGTTGTTCACCATAAAATGTTTTCTTTAAAATCAACTGGTCCCAGCAAGTGCCAGAGATTTGTAATTTATTTCTATTAAAAAATCTCCAGTCTTCCAGTACGTATCAGCTGCTGCATGTCCTGCATGAAGTGGTGTGTTCTCTCCAGTCTGACACAGTGCTCTCTGCTGCAACCTCTGTCCATGTCAGGAAGTGTCCAGAGCAGGAGAGGTTTTCTATGGGGATTTGCTGCTGCCCTGGACAGTTCCTGACATGGACAGAGGGGGCAGCAGAGAGCACTGTGTCAGACAGGAGAGAATACACCACTTCCTGCAGGACATACAGCAGCTGATAAGTAAAAGAAGACTGGAGATTTTATAATAGAAGTAAATTACAAAACTGGCACTTTCATGCACCAGCTGATTTAAAAGAGTTTTTTTTGTGAACTACCCCTTTAAAGTTGGTGGTAAGTTTCATCTTTGTGTAGTATGTTGGTTTGTAGATGTTTTTGAGACACCTTGGAGGGGGATGGGAATGGTTATCCATTGAATTGGTGCAGTGTGTTGTTTGTAAACACCTATTGTTGAGACACCTTGATGGGAACGATTGAGGCCATAAGACACAAGGAGACTAATGTGGCATCTTAGAGTCTGGATAATAAGTTACATATCTGAATAAGTGACCTGCTGC
Organism: Dendropsophus ebraccatus; assembly: GCF_027789765.1. Classification (NCBI taxonomy): domain Eukaryota; kingdom Metazoa; phylum Chordata; class Amphibia; order Anura; family Hylidae; genus Dendropsophus; species Dendropsophus ebraccatus. The sequence continues at coordinate 3,755,249 of NC_091459.1, forward strand.
TCTTGTGCTGGGTAATAGAATATGTGATTGACACTCACTCCAATCAGAATAAGAATGAATATGTAACATCCAACCAATAGGAGCTTGGATGCCGCCCATGTCCTTTGCTGGTTGGATGCCGCCCATGTCCTTTGCTGGTTGGATGCCGCCCATGTCTATTGCTGGTTGGATGCCGCCTATGTCCTTTCCTGGTTGGATGCCACCCCCATCCTTTCCTGGTTGGATGCCGCCCCCGTCCTTTCCTGGTTGGATGCCGCCCCCGTCCTTTCCTGGTTGGATGCCGCCCCTGTCCTTTCCTGGTTGGATGCCGCCCATGTCCTTTCCTGGTTGGATGCCGCCCATGTCCTTTCCTGGTTGGATGCCGCCCATGTCCTTTCCTGGTTGGAGACTGCTCCCGTCCTTTCCTGGTTGGATAGCGCCCATGTCCTTTCCTGGTTGGATGCCGCCCATGTCCTTTCCTGGTTGGATGCCGCCCATGTCCTTTCCTGGTTGGATGCCGCCCATGCCCTTTCCTGCTTGTTTCCCAGAATCCTGTCTCCCAAGCTTGTAAAATATTCTGCTAATAATTTGGAGTTCCGCTATCACTGACAGGGGGTGATTTCCCCCCCTCCCCCATAATATATTGTTTTGTTTTTTTCTCTTTTTTATTAATAAGTTTCTGTTGTGGTTGTGATTGTAATAAATATGCTTTATTTTCCCACCTAGGAGGCTGTGAGGGGCCTCATTCTGCAGTGGGATTCCTCATTTCTATTGGTGCCATTATAATGCAGACATTTTCCATTGCTTTTTACTTATTTTTGGGATGTGACCAATAAATGCACGTCTGCTATCTAGCTCAGACAATTCCGTACACCGATTCATTTGAATTTCTATTAGGTATAGGTGGTGGGGGGGGGATTTATTTATTTATTTTTTAACCTTTTTTATTTCTATGAGGGATCTCTATGTTCTGCTCATATGAATTAATGTAATAATATAGAATTCCATTGATTCAGGCTGTAGCCATAGATCAATCACAGCAATCACAGGGGAGATTTAGTACAAGCCCCAGGCTGCCAGGACAATGGATCGGCCCCCAGGGGACATATCCATCCCATTATATTCTACAACCAAGGACATTCATCTACAAAATTTAAATCCAGCTTTTAGTTTTGACACTGACATTTAACCAGATGTTAGCCAGCACAGAGCGATCATCCCATGCAGAGTATTGGCTGCAATTCTCTACTGTTTAATGCAATGGGGAGCTGAAGGATATGAAGCGGGCCTGTCCACCAAGCCCATTCCATATGCTCTTAAAGGGGTACTCTGATGAAAATCTTTGTCTTTCAAATCAACCGGTTTCAGAAAGTGCCAGAGATTTGTAATTTTTTTTTTATAAAAAAAAAAAATCTCCAGTCTTCCAATACTTATCAGCTGCTGTATGTCCTGCAGGAAGTGGTGTATTCTCTCCAGTCTGACACAGTGCTCTCTGCTGCCACCTCTGTCCATGTCAGGATCCCCATAGAAAACCTCTCCTGCTCCGGACAGTTCCTGACATGGACAGAGGTGGCAGCAGAGAGCACTGTGTCAGACTGGAAACAATACACCACTTCCTGCAGGACATACAGCAGCTGATAAGTACTGGAAGACGGGAGTTTTTTTTAATAGAAGTAAATTACAAAACTATATATGACTTTCTGAAACTAGTTGATCTGAAAGAAAAAATAATTTTGTTGGTGTACCCCTTTAAGACTTCTCTTGTAACAGGGTCAGCCTAAACAATGGAGGTGATAACACAGCTCCCCATGCCATATCCAGCTTGGAGAAGTGTCATAACAGCAAAACAGGGAGTATGACGAGTGTTAGAGAACCGCAGTCTAGAGCGACCATGACCACACAGGATTGTGTTATGTTCTAGGTGATGTGTTCTCTGTCCTGCCGTTAGGTCTCTTGTAGACACTTACACAATTCTATCCACAACTGTAGTCAAATGCGACACCAACATGTGTCTAAACATTACATATACAGTATACATATACATAACTTATACATATACATTACATATACAGTATACATATACATAACTTATACATAACATATATAGTATACATATACATAACTTATACATATACATTACATATACAGTATACATATACATAACATATACAGTATACATATACATAACATATACATAACATATACAGTATACATATACATAACATATACAGTATACATATACATAACTTACACATAACATATACAGTATACATATACATAACTTATACATATACATAACTTATACATAACATATACAGTATACATATACATAACTTATACATATACATAACTTATACATATACATATACAGTATACATATACATAACATATACAGTATACATATACATATACATAACTTATACATATACATAACATATACAGTATACAGTATACATATACAGTATACATATACATAACATATACAGTATACATATACATAACATATACACTATACATATACATAACTTATACATATACATAACATATACAGTATACATATACATAACTTATACATATACATAACTTATACAGTATACATATACATAACTTATACATAACATATACAGTATACATATACATAACTTATACATAACATATACAGTATACATATACATAACTTATACATATACATAACATATACATAACTTATACATATACATTACATATACAGTATACATATACATAACTTATACATAACATATACAGTATACATATACATAACTTATACATATACATAACTTATACATAACATATACAGTATACATATACATAACTTATACATATACATAACTTATACATATACATATACAGTATACATATACATAACATATACAGTATACATATACATATACATAACTTATACATATACATAACATATACAGTATACAGTATACATATACAGTATACATATACATAACATATACAGTATACATATACATAACTTATACATATACATAACATATACACTATACATATACATAACTTATACATATACATAACATATACAGTATACATATACATAACTTATACATATACATAACTTATACATATACATATACAGTATACATATACATAACATATACAGTATACATATACATAACTTATACATATACATAACATATACAGTATACATATACATAACTTATACAGTATACATATACATAACTTATACATATACATAACTTATACATATACATAACTTATACAGTATACATATACATAACTTATACAGTATACATATACATAACTTATACAGTATACATATACATAACTTATACAGTATACATATACATAACTTATACATATACATAACTTATACAGTATACATATACATAACATATACAGTATACATATACCTAACTTATACAGTATACATATACATAACATATACAGTATACATATACATAACATATACAGTATACATATACCTAACTTATACAGTATACATATACATAACTTATACAGTATACATATACATAACATATACAGTATACATATACATAACTTATACATAACATATACAGTATACATATACATAACATATACAGTATACATATACATAACTTATACAGTATACATATACATAACTTATACATATACATAACTTATACATATACATAACATATACAGTATACATATACCTAACTTATACAGTATACATATACATAACTTATACAGTATACATATACATAACTTATACATAACTTATACAGTATACATATACATAACATATACAGTATACATATACATAACTTATACATAACATATATAGTATACATATACCTAACTTATACAGTATACATGTACATAACATATACAGTATATATATACATAACATATACAGTATACATATACATAACTTATACAGTATACATATACATAACATATACAGTATACATATACATAACTTGTACATATACATAACTTATACAGTATACATATACAGTATACATATACATAACTTATACAGTATACATATACATAACTTATACAGTATACATATACATAACTTATACAGTATACATATACATAACTTATACAGTATACATATACATAACTTATACATATACCTAACTTATACATAACTTATACAGTATACATATACATAACTTATACAGTATACATATACAGTATACATATACATAACTTATACAGTATACATATACATAACTTATACAGTATACATATACATAACTTATACAGTATACATATACATAACTTATACATAACTTATACAGTATACATATACATAACTTATACAGTATACATATACATAACTTATACAGTATACATATACATAACTTATACAGTATACATATACATAACTTATACAGTATACATATACATAACTTATACATATACCTAACTTATACATAACTTATACAGTATACATATACATAACTTATACATATACCTAACTTATACATAACTTATACAGTATACATATACATAACTTATACAGTATACATAACATATACATATACATTACATATACAGTATACAGTATACATATACATAACTTATACAGTATACATAACATATACATATACATTACATATACAGTATACAGTATACATATACAGTAAAAGACAATAGACTTCATGGAAACACAGTCATGTGATAGAAGCCCTGGAATTACCACAGGCAGAGGAGGCAGAGGAGGCAGAAGAAGCAGAGGAAGCAGAGGAGGCAGAGGAAGCAGAGAAGGCAGAAGAAGCAGAAGAAGCAGAGGAGGCAGAAGAAGCAGAGGAGGCAGAAGAAGCAGAGGAGGCAGAAGAAGCAGAGGAGGCAGAGGAGGCAGAGGAAGCAGAGGAAGCAGAGGAGGCAGAGGAGGCAGAGGAGGCAGAGGAGGCAGAGGAAGCAGAGGAGGCAGAGGAAGCAGAGGAAGCAGAGGAGGCAGAGGAAGCAGAGGAGGCAGAGGAAGCAGAGGAAGCAGAGGAGGCAGAAGAAGCAGAGGAGGCAGAAGAAGCAGAGGAGGCAGAAGAAGCAGAGGAAGCAGAGGAGGCAGAGGAAGCAGAGGAGGCAGAAGAAGCAGAGGAGGCAGAAGAAGCAGAGGAGGCAGAGGAGGCCAGCAAAGCATTATTACTATAGTAAATCTTATTCATGATGGTTTAATGTTTTATTAATCTTTAGGATAATCACTTTATTATCCCTCATTTTATCCATAATCTCAGACATCATCATTTCTGTCACATAAGAAGAGATATATGGCAGCGTACTCATCCTAGGAAGCCGCAAAGAAAGATTGGTAATTGGCTCCAAACAAGAACCCATTGTCCGGTGTATACAGTATATATGGTGGAAGGGGTCGGAATAGTCACAATCCAGAGACTCCAGAGCTGAATTTGTTTCCTAGTATTTGTAGCCGAGCATTCAATAATTCAACTATATATATATATATATATATATATATATATATATATATATATAGTGTACACACATACTTACAGCACATACATCTTATAACATTTCCTAACTATGACAGTCCTGGGCAGCTCACATGCACTAAGTTGACTGCACTTTTAAATAACATTAGAAAAATCCAGAAAATAAGGTCAGAGCTTTAGAAACTACTGATAGATTAAGGCTGGGTTCACACTGCGTTTTTGCAATCCGTTCAACATATCCATTTTAATTGGTTCCTTTTAATGGACAGAAAAACATAGTCAACACTACTTTACTGTAGTTTTTTTGTGTATTTTTAGTGTTTAAAAAAATCACTCCCGTTTTGATCCATTTTTCCATTGACTTCGGTTATAAAACGGATTAAACGAATTGCAAAACACAGTGGGACCCCAGCTGAAGGGCGCCCTCAAAACATTTTTTGCCTGGTGTTTTTCAAGCCCCCTCCAAAAAAAATCTCCCCCCCCCCCCCCCCCCCCCCTTTATGCATTTGCATCTTTTCTGGTGTTTTGGTTGAGGCGTTTTTGTGTGCTGCACTTTTTTTTCTTTGCCATCACATGACCTCGCTTCTGCAGCACAAAAGGTGACAAAAACGGCAGAAAAAAAACTCCATACGCACAGCAATAACGTTTTGGAGACAACCAGAACAATCCCATTGAAGCCTATGGGAGAAAAAACACCACCATTGACCTCCAGCTAACATCTGGCCACTGGCGTTTTTGCAAAAATTTACTGGCATTTTCCTGAGATTTTAAAATAATGAACATGCCTGTTTCCGGACGCTGTTTGATAGATAGCGTCCACAAACAACAGCTGTTCAAGGTGGCCGTACTTTACATTGTTGTGAATGGTTAATTGATTCGCGGGCACATCTGCTGGTACCTGCACACCCGAGGGTACCTGCACACCTGATGGTACCTGTACACCCAAGGGTACCTGCACACCTGATGGTACCTGCACACCTGATGGTACCTGCACACCCAAGGGTACCTGCACACCTGATGGTACCTGCACACCTGATGGTACCTGCACACCTGATGGTACCTGCACACCCAAGGGTACCTGCACACCTGATGGTACCTGCACACCCGATGGTACCTGCACACCTGATGGTACCTGCACATCTGCTGGTACCTGCACAACCGAGGGTACCTGCACACCTGATGGTACCTGAACACCCGAGGGTACCTGCACACCTGATGGTACCTGTACACCCAAGGGTACCTGCACACCTGATGGTACCTGCACACCCGAGGGTACCTGCACACCTGATGGTACCTGCACACCTGATGGTACCTGCACACCTGATGGTACCTGCACACCCGAGGGTACCTGCACACCTGATGGTACCTGCACACCTGATGGTACCTGTACACCCAAGGGTACCTGCACACCTGATGGTACCTGCACACCCGAGGGTACCTGCACACCTGATGGTACCTGCACACCTGATGGTACCTGCACACCTGATGGTACCTGCACACCCGAGGGTACCTGCACACCTGATGGTACCTGCACACCTGATGGTACCTGCACACCTGATGGTACCTGCACACCTGATGGTACCTGCACACCTGATGGTACCTGCACACCCGATGGTACCTGCACACCTGATGGTACCTGCACACCTGATGGTACCTGCACACCCGAGGGTACCTGCACACCTGATGGTACCTGCACACCTGATGGTACCTGCGCACCCGAGGGTACCTGCACACCCGATGGTACCTGCACACCCGAGGGTACCTGCACACCCGATGGTACCTGCACACCTGATGGTACCTGCACACCCAAGGGTACCTGCACACCCAAGGGTACCTGCACACCTTATGGTACCTGCACACCCGAGGGTACCTGCACACCTGATGGTACCTGCACACCCGAGGGTACCTGCACACCCAAGGGTACCTGCACACCTTATGGTACCTGCACAACCGAGGGTACCTGCACACCTGATGGTACCTGCACACCTGAGGGTACCTGCACACCTGATGGTACCTGCACACCCGAGGGTACCTGCACACCTGATGGTACCTGCACACCCGATGGTACCTGCACACCCGAGGGTACCTGCACACCCGAGGGTACCTGCACACCTGATGGTACCTGCACACCCGAGGGTACCTGCACACCCGATGGTACCTGCACACCCAAGGGTACCTGCACACCTGATGGTACCTGCACACCCAAGGGTACCTGCACACCTGATGGTACCTGCACACCCAAGGGTACCTGCACACCTGATGGTACCTGCACACCCAAGGGTACCTGCACACCTGATGGTACCTGCACACCCGAGGGTACCTGCACACCTGATGGTACCTGCACACCTGAGGGTACCTGCACACCTGATGGTACCTGCACACCCGAGGGTACCTGCACACCTGATGGTACCTGCACACCCGATGGTACCTGCACACCCGAGGGTACCTGCACAGCTGATGGTACCTGCACACCTGATGGTACCTGCACACATGAGGGTACCTGCACAGCTGATGGTACCTGCACACCTGATGGTACCTGCACACCCGAGGGTACCTGCACAGCTGATGGTACCTGCACACCTGATGGTACCTGCACAGCTGATGGTACCTGCACACCTGATGGTACCTGCACAGCTGATGGTACCTGCACAGCTGATGGTACCTGCACACCCGAGGGTACCTGCACACCTGATGGTACCTGCACACCTGATGGTACCTGCACAGCTGATGGTACCTGCACACCTGATGGTACCTGCACACCTGATGGTACCTGCACACCCGAGGGTACCTGCACACCTGATGGTACCTGCACAGCTGATGGTACCTGCACAGCTGATGGTACCTGCACACCCGAGGGTACCTGCACACCTGATGGTACCTGCACACCTGATGGTGCCTGCAAGTCAATTGTAAAAATAAATTATGTTCCTGCAGCCAATACAGCAGTACTGCAGGACTATCATAGAAAAGAATATGGGAGTGGTATCTGATGGGGGCGCCATGGTGAAGCAGGGGGCCCTCCACTATCATTCACAACTTCACTGGAACCTTTCATGAGACTTGGCAGCCAGGTTGCTTTTGCAGAGCACAGACATAAAGACATAAACTTTTGGCCAAGGACGGCCGACCAGAAATCACATATGCCCTGAGAGGGTGAGAGGGTAGAGCATAGTCAGGTCTGCATGAAAATAAACATTTCAAAGTCGTTCTATTACAGATTTTTGCACTATTAGGCTATGTTCACACGCCGGAACAGACCGACCGGGTCATGGAACGGCCAGTGCAAAGATCATCCTGGCCGGTACTGCAGATCATTCCGGCCGCAGAGTTCTGATGCGAGCGCATCCCTGCCTATTTTTTTTTATTTTGTGTGTTAGCGTCATGAATATGTTCGGATACAGCAGATTATCCAATAATTTTACCCCCCAGGGATAACGTATCTATATAGCTCGTGAATCTACAGTATACAGACACATATAGGTCTTTCATGCATCCCATTTAAAAATAAATAAAATAAATAAAACAAAATATGCAACAACAGCGTATGTGTATTCCCAGGCACTCACCCTCCCATCTCCATAGACATTCTCCATAGACTTGCATTGTTTGTATCCCGATCCCTGAACTAATTACAAGTCATAAACCAAAGAACACAAGTCATGTCTAAGCTAATGCTGAGAGTGGATGAGGGTTTAGCAGGAATAGGGGAAAGGGAAGATGCTTGATAACAGGAGAAGATTTTTTGTCTGATAAGATACATTACAAAAGTTGATTTAAACAGTAGGTTATTTTCTGGTGACATTTCATTTAAAGGGAATCTTTTGGCAAGTTAATTGCCACTAGTAGTGATGAACAAACACGTTCGTAAATGTTTGTATGTTCGTACGAACATGACACGAATTGTTTGTGTTCACCGATCGCAAACAATTTGTACGATGATCGGAATGGTTATAACAATCACTTTCAAATATATTTGAACTTGCGAACATACGCTTTTACTGTACATTATTTGTTCATGAATGTTCGATGAACACGAAACAATCTTTTTTTTTTATGTTCGTGTTTGGGATGTTCACTCATAGTCAACCTATAGACTTTACTTTTAAATTATATGTAACTTTTTTTTTTATTATTATTTTAAGTTAAAGGCTCCTAAAATCAATGTGGTAAATACAGTATGTGTTGAGTCAGAATTTCTAGTGTAATTATTGGACGCTTGAAGATGATAGCAAGAACTTTAATCAACTTAGCTTTAAATAACTTCAGCTAATTAAGTATAATTACATGCGATACCAGATGAGGAGATATTGTGTCCGACATCATTTTTGGAGCCGCTTATTACCAGACTAAGAATCCTCAAAAACATTTCAGGCGCCAACATTTTCACTATCACAGACACAAACCTGTACACTATAATGCATGTGCTGTAAACTAAAAATAAAATAAAAATTAATAAATATATAAATACGTGCATAAAGCCAAACATATGTCAGGACACGCTCACCCATTATATATATATATGTTTAATTTATGTAATTATTTATTTTTTCAGTGCACCATGTTTATAGGCATGTTGACCTATGCATTACGAAATGTCACAGTATACCAGAATGTTATATAACAGTGGAATGGCTGCATAGACTGTAATGTAGCGCAGTATTAAATCTTTGCAGTGCACATGGGCCATAGCGACAGCGACCAGCAATGAATAGAAGTCCTGCCTGGGCGTGTTCCTAATGAGGAGGGGAAGGAAGAAAGGAGAGGCGTCGCAGACCCGGGGCACAGACACTCTAGGTCACACCTGTATGACTGCAAGTGTCCATTTTTAGATCTAACCGAGGCACCGGACGCACTTTAAAAGACACAACCGGTAAGGACTCTGAACCGGATGGTACTAGCAGTTTGGTGGGATGGATTGGTAGATACAGAGTCGCTTTAAGGATACAGGTCATTTTCATTTTTTGTTTTTTAATTCGCAGTGTCTAAGAACCATAACATTCTATGGCTATGTTCCCACAGTGTAATAATATCCGGGAAGGCGTCTATCTTGTAACAGAGACGGCCACTAATAATAATTAAGGGGGCCCTCCGCCCACCACCAGTATTATTGCACAGTGGGAGACTAGTACAGCCTATTACAATAGTTTTTCTTAAATGCTTTGCATTGCTGTATTAAAAAAACCCCTAGGTTTTCTTTTTCTATCTACAAGCTTGGATATTTTTTTCGCAGGGGGTTTGTCCGATCCATAAACATATATTGGAAAGTACAGAATACATTAGCCAGTAATTCAGGCAACTTTTTTAGCTTCTAATTATTTTTTTTTTTTTTTACTATAAGGGTATGTGCACACTAAGAAAAACTGTCAGTGATAGCCCAGATCTCAGCAGTTAACCCTACAGGTGCCAAGATCAGTGCGATCACAGCATCTATAGTGCTGAAAGAAGGAGAATCCTCCCTCCGTTCCACATCGATGGTTACTGTGATGTCAGGAAGCTTCAATCACAGCTACGGTGACCGATCAGGCTCAGTCTGTTCAGCACTGCAATGCTATATGCCATAATCAGTCCCCATGGTGGATATTAAAATAAAGAAAAAAAAAAGTAATAAATCAAGTAAAATACCCCCAATGCAGTAATAAATACAGAAAAAAATTAAAATGAAAAAGTACACATATTTAGTATCACCGCATGCAACGACGGTGGCAATAAAATGATCACATGATTAAACCTGCCTGGTGACCGCAGAAAAATTAAAATGAGGAAAATGCAAATTTTTTTCAGAAAATTGTCATTTTTCACAAAAATGTTTTTGCATATTGGCCAAAATTTACCACTAAGCAAAAGTACAATATGTCATGAAAAAATAATCTCAGAATCAGTAAGATAAGTTGTAGCATCACGTCCCTGTGAGAGCAGAAAGTGATAGGTCAGATTAAAAAAAAAAAAAAAAAATTGTCTGTGGTGGTGAAAGCCAAAACCAGCCCGGTCCTGAAGGGGTTAATCTGTCTGGGAGGTAAATGACCATAATACGGCCTTCCTCCCCCTGGACAGTTTCTGACTACATCCTCCCTGTGGGAGTCATCTCACTGTCATCCTCCTGACCTCCGGTAACCTCCGGCCCTCCGGAATCTTCTATCACTATTAGACTTATATTAGCGTCGTTAAGTCGTGGTTGTTTTCTCGTTGTTTTTAACATATTATAATATTCCATTGCGGCTCCGGTAAATAGATCATTTACAACAATAGGTGAATGCCAACACAGGATTTTCCATCCAGATACATTTTAGTTGTAAGCGCTGTATATAATGACACAACCGCATCCCTCATGGACGTTCAACGGCCGTTACTGTATGTCTAGCCTGGAGAGAGGGTAATAAGCATAGACAAAGCATTACAGCGATGATAATAATGACGGCCACCATCATCGGCTCATACATTTATTTGTCTACATTATAAATGCTTCCTGCTATGTGGTTTATGGAGATATAAAATATATTCGCCTGCAGCGCTAATTACGTTTTATAGCAGCCGGGATATAGTGTTCTGCGTCTACAGCGAATGTAACCGCTCTCCGTGCCCATGTAATCCAGCCATGACCAGTGCTCAGTGCATTCTGCATGGAAAGTGCGCATTGTAAGCAATTCCCTTCTAGCATGACCACAACATTTCCCAGTTCTTGAAATGACTAAATAAGTTGTGCGGCAGTATACAGTACTTGTACTATACTTTATACTTCATAGGTTGAAAACATTGTATCATCAGACTAAAACCCTGAAAACTGGTAATTGCTTCTGAAGCTCCAAAAATGTCGTCTTAAAGTGTCACTGTCATTTTTTTTCTTTGCAGAAATCCAGGCGATTTTAAGAAACGTTGTAATTGGGTTTATTAGGCAAATCTGCCATTATCTGCATTCAAAAAGCCTTTTCCCAGCCCCCCCCCCCTTCTCTCATTCACTGCTCATTGTCAGGAAATCTCAGCTCTTTTACATCAGTCAGGCCCTGTGTAACCTATGGAGAGGGAGGGGGGAGGAGGGAGATTAGTCGCCAGCATAGAACAAAGGATTACACAGTGGGACCTGTGTGAAAGCCGGTATTCAGATGTCAGAGAGGTCAGTGCTGACCTCAGAGGAGATAGCCGGTGATGTAGCGGTAAATTAACTCTTTGTTGTCCTGTTTTGGTGCCTCATCTCCTTTAACCCCTCCCCCTCCATAGAGCACCATGAAGACAGGGGGAGAGCTTCAGACTGCTTTTTCATGATAAAAATACATTTTTCAGCTAATAAACCCAATTACAAAGTTTCTTAAAATCGCCTGTACTAAAAAAAAAATGAAGAGCAGATCACTAATAGATAAAGCCTAGTTGTACATATAACCTTCAGAAAAAGCTGATGGAGGCTGCAAACCCCTTTCTATGGGACCTGTACAGATCACACAGGGCACCAGGAAAATAACATGGAGCTGCCCTCACCTGGTGACCAAAGGTGATGCTCATCTCGCCACAGGTAAAGAACAGTACAGATCTCCTCCTCCTCACTTTGCTGCGACCCCACATCCCCCTGCCCACACATCAGATGAGCACGACGTACATTGGCAAAAAGTTACAGATCTTTGTGCAAACCACTTGGTTATTCACAAAAATCTGCGTCTTTTTCCTGACGGGTAACCACCCTCAAAAGGTGCAGCTCATCCTGCCATAGGTAACAGTATAGATGTCTTCCCACCCATTCCTGATGTACACCAGGTGCGTCCCCCCCATAGTGCCCAAATAATATGCAGTATTCAATCATTCCCCTAAAGTGGTTCTTTACCCCATTTTGCAGAATGCCCAAGGAGGGGGGAGTAAAAACAATAGCACACACTTACCTCCCTGGCTTCTGCAGTGCGGATGCCACTAAATAGCTGAGTGGGTCTTCTACATCTCAAAACCCGGAAGTGTCTGCACATTGGGGACCAGAGAAGTGGCGTACAGGGAGGCAGTGAAGGAGCCAGGGAGGTAGGTAAGCATATGTTATTTTTATACTTACCCCCTCCCTGGGCATTCCACAAAAAGGTGGTCCTCGCCAAACAACCCCTTTAAAGAGGTTTATTATTAGTATTTGTATTATTATTATTATTATTATTATTATTATTTTTTTTTTTTTTAGCAAGCCCTAAAAGAAAATATATTTTTGCACTGGAATATTCCTTTAAATAATAATAATATTATTATTATTATTAATAATAATAATAATAATAATAATAATAATAATAATAATAATAATACCATACACCATAAATGATACAGTTTGGTGCACAGTCTCTACCTCTAGTAAATAGGGCATCGTCCGTTCTCTAAAACGAGACCCTTCATTGCCCCCTAAATAATCTGCAGCATTACTGATGATTTCTCAATAATTAAGCTAAAAAGCCACCAGAATAAATATAAGAGATGATAAGAGATGAGCGGCTTGTTATATGAGGTGGAATGCAGCGGGCGCTATCAGTCGGATCTCCAGGACGCGGTCACAGCTTCATCCCTCTTCTCCAGATAACACGCTGCATTTAGGAGACGCCATTCTCTATCGTCTCGCAGCGCGCTCGGCTATTATTAAAGTAAATGAGATTTTTCAGCATGGCTGCCTTCCATTCAAATTCAGACAAAGACTACAGCAAGTGTGAAACCCACACCGCCATCTCACCCTCACACCGCCAGGTATCTAAGAGCAGAAGGAAGCAGATATTAATCTTACGGACACTTGGATTAAAATGTTATTTTAAAAAATATTATTTTCTGTTTTTTGCATGGACCATTTGCAGGATTTTGAAACATTTAATTGTAGTAATATGTCATGTAGAGCTGAAAGAATGGCGCGTTGTATCTGGTGATAGTGATGGCGGATTCTGCCTGGAATGTAAAGCAGGCCGCAGTGTATAGGGGCAGCAGTGTATATAGGGGCCACGGTATATAGGGGCCACGGTATATAAGGGCAGCAGTGTATAGGGGCCGCAGTGTATAGGGGCAGCAGTGTATAGGGGCCGCAGTATATAGGGGCTGCAGTGTATAGGGGCCGCAGTATATAGGGGCAGCAGTGTATAGGGGCCGCAGTGTATAGGGGCCGCAGTGTATAGGGGCAGCAGTGTATATAGGGGCCACGGTATATAGGGGCCACGGTATATAAGGGCAGCAGTGTATAGGGGCCGCAGTGTATAGGGGCAGCAGTGTATAGGGGCCGCAGTATATAGGGGCTGCAGTGTATAGGGGCAGCAGTGTATAGGGGCCGCGGTATATAGGGGCCGCAGTGTATAGGGGCCGCAGTGTATAGGGGCAGCAGTGTATAGGGACAGCGGTATATAGGGGCCGCAGTGTATAGGGGCCGCAGTGTATAGGGGCAGCAGTGTATAGGGACAGCGGTATATAGGGGCCGCAGTATATAGGGGCCGCAGTATATAGGGGCAGCAGTGTATAGGGACCGCAGTATATAGGGGCCGCAGTGTATAGGGACAGCGGTATATAGGGGCCGCAGTATATAGGGGCCGCGGTATATAGGGGCCACGGTATATAGGGGCCACGGTATATAGGGGCCGCAGTATATAGGGGCAGCAGTGTATAGGGGCCGCAGTATATAGGGGACGCGGTATATAGGGGCCACGGTATATAGGGGCCGCAGTATATAGGGGCAGCAGTGTATAGGGGCCGCAGTATATAGGGGCCGCAGTATATAGGGGCCGCAGTGTATAGGGGCCGCAGTATATAGGGGCCACGGTATATAGGGGCAGCAGTGTATAGGGGCCGCAGTATATAGGGGCCGCGGTATATAGGGGCCACGGTATATAGGGGCCGCAGTATATAGGGGCAGCGGAATATAGGGGCCGCAGTATATAGGGGCAGCGGAATATAGGGGCCGCAGTGTATAGGGGCAGCGGTATATACAGGCAGCAGTGTATAGGGGCCGCAGTATATAGGGGTCACAGTATATAGGGGCAGCAGTGTATAGGGGCAGCGGTATATAGGGGCAGCAGTGTATAGGGGCCACAGTATATAGGGGCAGCAGTGTATAGGGGCAGCAGTGTATAGGGGCCACAGTATATAGGGGCAGCAGTGTATAGGGGCAGCGGTATATACGGGCAGCAGTGTATAGGGGCCGCAGTATATAGGGGTCACAGTATATAGGGGCAGCAGTGTATAAGGGCAGCGGTATATAGGGGCAGCAGTGTATAGGGGCCACAGTATGTAGGGGCAGCAGTGTATAGGGGCAGCAGTGTATAGGGGGCCACAGTATATAGGGGCAGCAGTATATAGGGGCAGCAGTATATAGGGGCCGCAGTGTATAGGGGCCGCAGTATATAGGGGCAGCAGTATATACGGGTCTCAGTAAATAGGGGCCGTAGTGTATAGGGGCCGCAGTATATAGGGGCAGCAGTATATAGAGGCCTCAGTATATAGGGGCAGCAGTATATAGGGGCAGCAGTATATAGGGGCCGCAGTGTATAGGGGCCGCAGTATATAGGGGCCGCAGTATATACGGGTCTCAGTAAATAGGGGCTGCAGTGTATAGGGGCCGCAGTATATAGGGGCAGCAGTATATAGGGGCCTCAGTATATAGGGGCAGCAGTATATAGGGGCAGCAGTGTATAGGGGCCGCAGTGTATAGGGGCCGCAGTATATAGGGGCAGCAGTATATACGGGTCTCAGTAAATAGGGGCCGCAGTGTATAGGGGACGCAGTGTATAGGGGCAGCAGTATATACGGGTCTCAGTAAATAGGGGCAGCAGTATAGGCCGCACAGGTTACCGTGATCTGTTATACTGAGTTATGGGGACAGACCTTCTATAATACAACATCAACATGTTTGTGCCGACGACTAAATTCAACAGGTAAATTTACATATTATTCACAGTGTGGGATTAAAGGGGTAGTCCAGGGACGGGCTTTTTTTTTACAAAAGAGCCGAGGGGGTAGGCTGGGCGAGCGCCCGTGGGCTCTGCCCCCTCCCCTCTCTCCCCTGCCGCTGTCACAAGATTGAAACAGCGGGAGGGGACAGAGGAGAGGGGACAGGCATAGGGACATCAGCTTATGGGATCATTATGATCCCATAAGCTGATGTCCTAAAATGACCTGGTCATTGAGGAATCAATGACCCAAGGTCGTGAAAAGGTTAAATTTGTTTATGCTTGAGGAGATGCTTGAAGAAGTAGAGTAGAGTAGAGGTAGTTGTAGCAATGCTTGAAGAGTTGGAAGCAGAATACATTAGCGTAGAGGAGAGGCGTTTGTCAAGGGAGTCCCAACCCCATGTAGTACTGTGCTGTGCCGGAACTTGAAGAAATACTTGTATAGACTTTAGTCTGACCACCTTCTGCTCTAAGGTGTCGAATGACTCCTAGGGTGATACAAGGCCCAGTTGAGGTTACCTGGGTGAAGCTAAGTTGTGCACTGTGAGATAGAATACGTAGACCTTTTGGTAGCTTTGTCCTATCCAGGCTCGTTCCTCTTGTGTATAAGGATACTGCCCTGCACTTTTTAGACTGGTTCATGGTGTGGGCTAGGATGTTCCCAGACTCTTCTACCTTTGTAGTCTTTAGCACTGCATAGTAGATATATAATAAGTACGGAAAGAATTGAGTGTCTTTAGATGCATCTGACCACATGTGTCTTAGGGCCCTATTACACCAACAGATTATCTGACATTTTTTTAAACCAAAGCCAGGAATGGTTTTCAAAAGAGGAGTAATCTCAGTCTTTCCTTTGTTACCTGTTCTCATTTTATAGTCCATTCCTGGCTTTGGCTCAAAAAAATCTGTCACATAATCTGCTGGTGTAATAGAGCCCTTAGACTCAACCCAGGCTGAACTGAATTGACTTGTCCCAGATGAGGGTCCTGGCAGAGCCAGCCCTGACTTGGCTGCAGCAGGAAAGTCTGCTCTGTGCGTCTTTCTCCCACGAAAATCTGGGAAAGAACTAACGCTACACCTCCTCCCACCAAGTGACTACTTCCTACAGGGCTAAGTAATTTACCCTGTGAGTGGTGAAAAGGAGTGTGTGCAAGAGAAAGAAAAGAAGAGATAGGCTAGAAGTAGAGAGCATCTCCTATAGGTTAGCAAAAGCACATGGTACATATAAAGCAGTAACCCATTCCTAACTTCAGCTGTGCAACACACAAGAGCATACATATAAAAAAAAATTGACTTGGTACTTGCCTCCTCTTACTTGGAAAGTATATTTCAAAATAAGTGCCCAGGACGATGTGTGACGGAGTGTTGGGAAGCAGAACAGATGACACATTTTCTGCTCCCTGGACAACTCCTTTAAATCGGATCTGTCCCCGTACCCCTTTATACTTTCTATCTATTTGTACCTCGTCCCATCACACTGCCCCCCACCCTGCTCAGGGCAGCCACCAGTCAGTAATGGGTGGATGGAGAGTGTACAGCCGGCTCACAACCTACAAGTACAGTGCACATAGAATAGAAAGAGACATAACATATACAAGAGTAAAGAAAATAACAATTTTTTTAGAAATTATTTTGAAAACTAATATGCCCTTATATAGAAGACATTGTTTTTAGTATAAATAAATAGTAGCAGACGCTCCAATGACCAATATTACGTTCCCTTTATGAAGCTTTGCAGCTAAAGTGGCTTTGAGGTAGAAGTCTGTGGGGCATCCTCTAGTCCCTATTACCATACTGCATAAAGCGGGGACAACTGTCCTGTCTGATTTATCATTTGTGATCTGCCCCGAAGAGAGAAGGATAGAAATCTGTGTGTCCTGTATGATTGGAGGTTACGGCTCTATATTCATTCTCAATGCAACTTTCCTGCTTCTACTTCTTTGTCTGTAGGGACATCAACTCGGAGATTACGTTATATAAGATACTTCTGAGACCCTGAAGACTAAAGGTCCTATTCCACGGGCCGAGCAGGGCCCGATCAACAATGTAAACAAGCGCCGATCTGCTAGATCGGTGCTCATTTACTGGGCCTATTCCACGGCCCGACAATCGTTTAGCGAGGGCTGCAGGGACATCGTTATCGATGTCCTTGCAGCCCTTGTTTCATACATTACCTGTCCAGGCGCAGGTCTTCTCCTTCTCCTGGTCCCGCGCGGCAGCATCAGCTTCGGAGAGGCCTGACTGAACTGACATACTGCTCAGCCAATCACTGGCCTCGGTGGTCCCGGCCAGTGATTGGCTGAGCGCTCTGTCAGCACAGACAGGCCGCTACGAAGCTGATGCTGCCGCGCGGGACCAGGAGAAGAAGAAGACCTGCGCCTGGACAGGAAATGTATGATGTTAGTGAAAACGTCGGTCACGTGCGCGCCCGGTTTGAACCTAAATAAACGATCGTATCATCGGCTGATCGTTCTCTCTCCATTCCGCGGAGAGATAATTGGCTGAATCGGGCTGATTATCGCTCCGTGGAATAGGCCCCTAAGGGTGTGTTCACACCAACGGAATCCGCAGCAGATTTGATGCTGTGTTCAGTTATTTAGATCAAATCCACTGCAGATCCGCTCCATCAAGTCCGCTGCGGTATGGTATGTGTAAAGCTACCCTAATACTATAATATATGTGCAATAAACCTTGCCTAGCCTGCAAGATGTTAAAGGGATACTCCGGTGAAAATCTTTTGACATGGACAGAGGTGGCAGCAGAGAGCACTGTGTCAGACTGGAAGGTATACACCACTTCCTGCAGGACATACAGCAGCTGATAAGTACTGGAAGTGGTGGATTCTTTCCAGTGTGGAGAGCAGGAGAGGTTTTCTATGGGGATTTGCTGCTGCTCTGGACAGTTCCTGACATGGACAGAGGTGGCAGCAGAGAGCACTGTGTCAGACTGGATAGAATACCTCACTTCCTGCACGACATACAGCAGCTGATAAGTACTGAAAGACTTGTGATTTTTTAATAGAACCAAATTACAAATCTCTGGCACTTTCTGGGTCCAGTTGATTTGAAAGTTTTTTTTTGTGAGCTGCCCCTTTAATAATCTCGCCACAAATATTCAATATTGATGCAAGGAGTCAATGTACTTGACCTGTATTTTCAGATACTTATTTATTCATGTTATTTCTGTAGCGTTCCATAATTTTATGTGACTCCCCGGACTATGGACACACTGTGCTGAATATGTAGCGCAGCCTTGGGGCGTCTGTACATCCCACAGAACCTTCTTTCTTTTTCCTGACTAACAATTATATTTCAGACGTAATTCTCGTAATAAACAAGCAAATAACTTCTATTTATCTGACGGAAAGAATCCACAGAAGGCGGCATGAAAGAGCGGGATTATTTATCACCGCAGTTACAGCCAATGAGAAGGAAGGGCTGAGGAGTCCAAGCGCCATGTTCACACTGTGCTGCCATCATACGGTGACGCTCTGTGACAATAAATCACCACAGCGTCACACTATAAAAATTTAAAAAAAAAGGACAGGGGCGGGGGTAGACACATAAAATAAAATCCTAACTCACCTCCCCCTGTGCCTCTCTAGCACTGGATTGATGACCCAGGACCCCCATTAGCCTCCGGGATCTTCTCTCACCTGAGGTCACGACCCATTTGATTGACTGCCTGCTCAGCCAATCAGTGCCTGGAGCAGGACGCCACTGCAGTCACCGATTGGCTAAGCAGGCAATTCATCAGCTGGAAATTGCATTGGACAGAGGTGGCAGCAGAGAGAGAGAGACTGGAGAGAATACACCACTTTCTGCAGGACATACAGCAGCTGATAAGTACTGGAAGACTGGAGATTTTCAAATAGAAGTAAATTACAAATCATCATAACTTACTGACACCAGTTAATTTCAGCAATAATTCACTAACTCATCTTATAACTTTGTTCATCCTAACTCCCACTCTATGTCTATGTGTAGGATTATACTTTATTGCTTAGAAAAACTGGAAACACCAAAGGGAAAGTAAATCAGGTCAGGATTGTGAGGCCGCTGCTACATAGTAGATATAATAATCATCATGACGGATTCAGGAAAGACCCCGCAACGCCCGAAGACACCGGCCAACAATTATGTAACAATGTTTTGTCAGGCAGTTCATGAATAACATTGTACAAGGACACCGACGTGTTTCTACTCATCAACCATCATCGGATCAGGAAGAGTGACACAATGACGCCAAAACAACAGAAACAAATGTGTCAATGACAATCGAAAAGTACACAAAACAATTCACTTTTATAATATTATTATCAAACATCGACCTTATTAATTAAAGGGAAAGGAAGCAAACTGAACAGGGGGAGTCGGGGTAGGGAACTGCTGCTTTAGCTTTGGCTCTCCAGGCATGATGGGAGTTGTAGTTTTGGAAGAGCTGGAGAGCCAAGGTTCCCTCCCCCTGTGCTAGAGCAATGCATTACGGCAGTCCCATACAACACCTGGTTTGGGGCCACCTATTGCTTCTTCTCGCCTGTGACTTGCAGTGTTTGTGGTATCTACAGTCTTACAGGACGCGGTGGATTTTGCCCTTGGGGACCGGAACAATTTTTATATTTTCGTTTTTTGCTCCTCGCCTTCTAAAAGCCAGAGCGCTTTTATTTCTCCATCTATAGGGTCAGGTGGGGGCTTGTTTTTTGCACTTTGTAATAACTCCTTTTAATTGACTATAAAATGTAGGACAAAACCACAAAAATATTGTTTATTGGGTGAAATTGAAAGAAAAAAACTATTTTGTGAATCTTGGAAGTTCTGTCTATAAAGTAGCTGTTCACCAAAATGTTTTTTTTTCTTCCAAATCAACTGAAGCCAGAGATTTGTATTTTGCTTCTATGTAAAAATTTCCAGTCTTCCTGTACTTATCAGCTGCTGTATGTCCTGTAGGAAGTGGTGTATTCTCTCCAGTCTGACACAGTGCTCTCTGCTGCCACCTCTGTCCATGTCAGGAACTGTCCACAGCAGCAGCAAATCCCCATAGAAAACCTCTCCTGCTCTGGACAGTTCCTGACATGGACAGAGGTGGCAGCAGAGAGCACTGTGTCAGACTGGAGAGAATACACCACTTCCTGCAGGACATTCAGCAGCTGATAAGTACTGGAGGACTGAATATTTTTAATAGAAGAAATTGCAAATCTATATAACTTTGTGAAACCATTTAATTTTCCAGAAATAGACTTTCGCCGGAGTACCCCTTTAGGTCATGTGCTGTAATTTGCTGACTATTTTGTACACCTGTATTTGTTTTTTCACAGCTTTAAAATAGACATAAAACCTGAAATGTCACGCGATTTGTGATAAACTTTTTTTGGGCTCAGCCAAATTGACATGATGAATGTATAATAAAAAATTATGGGCAACTTACTGTATAATAAGTAACAGCGGCTTCAGCAGGGCACGGGTCTGACTGATGAATCCAGTGGAATAGCATCAAGCAGTATAAGTAATCTAAGGATTGCTTATCAAAGTCCCTGCTAATAAAAAAAAACTAAATTTTTTTTTTTTTTTTTTCCAAATATGAAAATTGTCCTTCCTTCTGTACTGGGGGGGGGGGTGTCTGTGCACACATTGTATGTTTTTTATATTGCATTTTATACCTATTTTACTGTCAGATTTTGCTTTAATTTAACTGTGAGTGAACAAACCATCAAGGTATATTACAATCCTATAACTGTGCCGTGTCCATACTTACCCATCATGGACACGGTTGTGCTATTTATTTCAATATGGCTGCATAACACTGAATCCTGCACCAGCTTCACATGGCGGCAGCTGGAGTTTTTGTCTGGTAAATTCTCTGTTACATTCAGGACACGGAACGGTTTCTTATTTGTTAGGAGTCATTTATTTTTTCCTTAAAAAGTCATTAATTTACCTTTACTTAACTTGTTTACAGATCTCCCCTGGTCTCCATCAGCTCATCCTGTATGCACAGCAGCACAGAGGTACAGCAGTACAACAGCACAGCAGTACAGAGGTACAGCAGCACAACAGCACAGCAGTACAGAGGTACAGCAGCATAACAGCACAGCAGCACAACAGCACAGCAGCACAGCAGCACACTGCATCACCTAAAAGAAGGAGAGTGGAGATTGTATTCCAGAAATAATTTATTTATCATTGTAAGGAAAAAACATTGTAAGCATATATACTAATATATATTAGTTGTATTCATTTCTGATGCATATTTATAGCAGGTGCAGAACATCTTTCAAATCAACTGAGATTTGTAATTTATTTCTATTAAAAAATCTTGTTTATCATTTTATCAGCTGCTGTCTGTCCTGCAGGAAGTGGTGTATTCTCTCCAGTCTGACAGTGCTCTCTGCTGCCACCTCTGTCCATGTCAGGAACTGTCCAGAGCAGGAGAGGTTTTCTATGGGGATTTGCTGCTGCTCTGGACAGTTCCTGACATGGACAGAGGTGGCAGCAGAGAGCACTGTGTCAGACTGGATAGAATATACCACTTCCTGCAGGACATACAGCAGCTGATAAGTACTGGAAGACTAGAGATTTTTAAATAGAATTAAATCACAAATCACTGACACTTTGTGGCACCAGTTGATTTGAGAGATATTTTGGGGGGGGTGAAGACCCCCTTTAAGGACTCACCAATCATGTCACCAATAGGGTCAATCATGTCATTGAACTGAAGAGCAAAAAAATCGCCTCTTTGTAACCTGTAACGGACAGCGGGCTGCTTTCTACTTTTGTTCTACTACGGTATAAAGAAAACGTATCTTACCATAATGAAAAGACGCCGGAGATGAGAAAAGAAGTTTTGGATGAGACGTATTTTTTATCCACGTTCCTGTGATATAACAGTAAATCAGTAGAATGTACGGCCGCCATGCCGGTGTTACCGGAAATATTATAGAAGCGGTGATCAGTGATATAAACCAACGTCCTTCCCTGAATATAAACATGCGGTTACGTCTCTGGAACGTCCGTCTTCGGCCGTTGAAGTAAAGAATGGCTGGCGTGGTATACTTTCTCCAGTGACTTTCTTTCTCCTGTTTTCGCATTCGTTTATATTCATAGTAGTCGGCCATCTCCTGTTTGCTTTGAGATTAAAGTCTTTGCCGCTCTCTGATGTCTCTTTGATCTTCCCGGCGATCGGTCTTGGGTGTAGATATTTGTGTCTAAGTAGCAGGTAAGCGTAAAAGAGGAAGAAGGGAAAATAATATAGAACAGGAGACAAATGGGGAGATTTATCAAACATGGTGTAAAGTGACACTGGCTCAGTCACCCCCGGCAACCAATCAGATTCCATCTTTCATTCCTCACAAACTCTTCGGAAAATGAAAGGAGGACTCTGATTGGTTGCCAGGGGCGACTGAGCCAGTTTCAGGAGAAGGGATGGAGTCTGGTGTTCGGCCTTATATTTTAGGCCTAGGCTGCGTGCACATGGAGAGATGAGGGAAAGCCTTGCCGTATTCCCAGTCCTGCAGTTTTGCATTATTCTTTCTATCTTGTTTTTCTCCGTATCTTTGTCCGTTCTGTTTCCTTCCCAGTCTCCCGCTCGGCTCCGCACGTTCCTGCTCCTTCCCTCACGTCTGGATGATGAACCACCTGTCAGGCCGGTTGGATGAAGTTACAGGAATACTCATGAATCCACTTCTACACGTCAGTAAACAGGTCGCTCTCATACATGACATTTCCCTCCAAAGGACACAGCTGTACAGGTGCGGCTGCTGGAGCAATGAGACCGCAGCACCAGTCGCCCCCCATCATTTTATGGTGTTTGGGGGAACAATTTATCATGGTGACATTTTTAGGGAAGAAGCATCAGGAGGAGAAGTCAGAATATTTGTCCCTGATGATATTGGTTGGAAAACACCAAATTCTTAGCCCCATGTTGTATACTACTGACCCATTGTCCCGGGAGTGGCAGCTATATATCAGTGCACGCTGAGCGCCGTCTTTACACATTATTACATTTCTCCAGATAAAGAGGAAGATTAGAGATGAGACAATCTTTGAAAAATTCGCTTTGCATGGTTCTCGATCTTTTTACTGCAAAATTTGCGAACCTCGAAAACTTAATCTTAACGAACTTCATTAAAAGAGCTGAACAATTGCAGGCGAGAGGCTGGAAACACACACGGCAGTTGTTGTGCCCAAACCAGTGTGAACGGACCCTTAGGCTATGTTCCCACTATGTAAGAGACCGGCTGTTCCGTGACCCTGCAAAGATCATCCCGGCCGATGATCTTCCGGCCGCAGTGTTCTGATGCGAGCGCATCAGCGCGCGCCTGTATCAGAACGTCCCATAGCGCCGGAGCCGCTTGCTTCATAGTGCGCACTGACAGGGCTTTCTACAGCAGCTTTTCACTGAATTGCGGCCGCAGAAAACTGACATGTCAGCTCTTTGCGGCGCCATATGGGATTCCTGCTGGAGCGTATACTATGTGTATATGCTCTGGCAGAGATCCCATAGCAGATAAGGCATTGTTCCACACCGTACAAAGTATGGCCGTTGTTGCCAATAGCAACAACGGACGTACTTTTACGTAGTGTGAACATAGCCTTAAGCTGTTTTAGTGAGTTTCACAAAGTTCTCTCATCTTCCCTACTTGTCCGAGCTCTTCCGGTGGCCTCCTCCAGGTCTTTGGCGTTTTCAGCCACCTCCAGCCAATCACTGGCCCCTATTCCTCACTTGCCTGAGCGGGCTAAGGACACCGGAGGAGCCCAGACAGGTGAGCAAACCTTTGTTTTTTCACTTTGTAGGATTTGCTTTGCTTATCCTTCATAAAGACCAAATTCACGTTGTTTCCTATAGAATCTCGATCGCAGTGCATACACTCTATATACACACTGTATACCCTTCGGCCGGGATTCCATGTGGCCACACAGAAAACTGATGTCAATTTTGTGCGTCTGCTATTCAGTGAATAGCAGCCGCACAAAACTGAGCAGACCTGGTAAAGAGCGTCTCCGGCCGCACTTTACATTGTCTTCTATGGTTAATAGGAACACGGGCCCACCCGAATGTACACCTGAATGTGCCCTCATTCTAATTCAAAAGAAGTGATGTTCATCCAGCGAGTGCTGCATTATCAGCCGGGGTGAACTTCACAGACAGCGGCCGTTCTGTGACACAGCCATGTGACAGAACGGCCGCTGTCTTACTGTGTCTGAACAGCGCTGCTTCAGTGTAAGCTGTGTGCTCTTCTGTGCTGTCAATCACAGTGCAGTGAGCTCAATAGCACACTTTTAAGACCCCATTCACACCTGTCTGCAACTGGACAGAACCATTGATCGAAATGGGTGAACCATCATAGATCCGTAACTCTGGATGTTTGAAAGTTGCCGTGATGTCATAAGAAATTCTGGCAAGAATAAAATTATTTTAATGCACATACAAAGGTCACGGTAACCTTACCCCAATTTCACCATGAATTTTGTAAAAGAGGAAAAATAATCAATATTTTAATGCAAACACAAATGTGGTGTCATTATGCCAATTCTGTGCATTTTTCTAAATAAAAAATGACATTATTTTAACACTAATGGTAATATAACAGTATTTTGCCACAAATTATGTGAAAGTTGGGGAGAAATTGTTTTATTTTTACGCAAATCTGCAAATCGCCGTAAAATAATGTCAATTTTTTTCTGCAAACATTTTAAGGAATATATGAAAGTCACGGTAACAGCATCAATGGCATGAGCCAGACCCTATTTACTTCTATGGGACAGTTTTTCAGGCATGCTCTGTGCCGAAGGCTGAGCTCTGACCACAACTTATTGTGAATGGTGATTCTCTCATCTATAAACTGGTGTCGTCTTTCACCGTAATTTCTGTGATTATATGGAGGAGACGGCTGAAAAGTATCAGATTATGATTAAGGTTTAAGGTATAGGGGAACAAGAAGGGTATGTTTTGCCCCCCCCCCCCTCCCCCCCTCACATTACTGTCAATGTTAAAACACATCCTCAGGGTGAAAGATCCCTCTAATTCTTATTTCATTATACAGAATAGATAGTAACATGGAGACTTCATCTACACAATGGGTAATTTACTGATGACACTTTCCCTGTAACAGGAACGATACATGAGGATACTGCTGGGTAAAGCTGTGCTGTGAGCCTCACTATAGGACCCCCATGTCTGATATCTCAGCTGCTCTGGACAGTTCCTGACATGGACAGAGGTGGCAGCAGAGAGCACTGTCTCAGACTGGAGAGAATACACCACTTCCTGCAGGACATACAGCAGCTGATAAGTACTGGAAGACTGGAGATTTTTTTTTAAAAGAAGTAAATGACAAATCTCCAGTTGTAAGTAGATTTGAAGGGAAAATATGTTTTGTGAACTTCCCCGTCATATACTTTAAGGCTCGCAGCAGTTACATTTTGTTTTGTTCTCAGCTGCAAATTTTATTTAAATGTAAAATGTTTCAAATATTTTAACGTGTATTTCAGATGAGAGTGCGGCTTCTGGAAGTGTTGGCACGCTGCACGTAGGAGACCTCGTACTAATGGTAAGAACTGGATTTTGGTTCATTAAGTAAATCTGGCAGATTGTAAGAGAAGATTAGGATGTGGGAGAAACATTTATATCGCTGCTCTTCTAATGAACGTTACGGTCATCTCAATGATGGAGACAGAAGCATCAAGGGAAGCGAAAAATATACAAGAAAAGTGCGGCTGATCTGTCCGAGCGGTCCCCCAAGATTTGTTGTATACAAACAGAAGGGAGGCGTTTATAGGGGAATATGAATGTTCTTTATGTTCCCGGAAGAAGCTATTGTAGCGAAACATGCGCCGGGTTGTGGAGCCGGGACCCTCCATTGTGGGATCCCAGGTGTGTGGCAGGGGGGGGGTGATAGGTGTACTGGTGCCGTACTGTCAGCCCCCCCTGTGATGCTGTATACTATATATGTATGTTTCCCCCTCATGTTACTGCCTATTGGTTGTATTAACCATTTGAGCTCTGCTACATGGTTTGAGCACTTTACCTGTATATATACTTATTGACTTTTATTCCATGTATAAGGGGAAACATTGTATGATGGCAGCACCACTATACGAGATATACTCATTTGGGGGGGTCCTTGGATCCTTTTTTTTGCATTTGTGTGGTCATAAGTGTCCGTTCTGTAACAAATTCTTTTCATGTGACATCACACGGACCTCAGTGTTGGTGCCGGTGTGAGTGTGGGGTTTTTTTATTATCTTTTAAACAATAAATAAAGAACATTCATATTTTCCCTATAAACACTTCCTTTCTGTTTGTATATATTGAGTCATGTGTTGGGAATTTTTATTGTGTTGTGTTTTCTTTGTTTATTAGATATGTTGGTACAGTTGGATTTGTTGGATATGTTGGTATAATTAGATACATTGGTACAGTTGGGTATGTGGGTATAATTAGATATGTTGGTACAGTTGGGTATGTGGGTATAAGTAGATATGTTGGTACAGTTGGGTATGTGGGTATAAGTAGATATGTTGGTATAATTGGATATGTTGGTACAGTTGGGTATGTTGGAATAATTAGATATGTTGGTACAGTTGGGTATGTTGGTATAATTAGATATGTTGGTACAATTAGATATGTTGGTATAATTAGATATGTTGGTACAGTTGGGTATGTGGGTATAATTGGATATGTTGGTACAGTTGGATATGTTGGATATGTTGGTATAATTAGATATGTTGGTACAGTTGGGTATGTTGGTATAATTAGATATGTTGGTACAGTTGGGTATGTGGGTATAAGTAGATATGTTGGTACAGTTGGGTATGTTGGTATTATTAGATATGTTGGTACAAATAGATATGTTGGATATGTTGGTATAATTGGATATGTTGGTACAGTTGGATATGTTGGTATAATTAGATATGTTGGTGCAATTAGATATGTTGGATATGTTGGTATAATTGGATATGTTGGTACAGTTGGGTAAGTTGGTATTAGATATGTTGGTACAATAAGATATGTTGGATATGTTGGTATAATTGGATATGTTGGTACAGTTGGGTATGTTGGTATAATTAGATATGTTGGTACAGTTGGGTATGTGGGTATAATTAGATATGTTGGTACAGTTGGGTATGTGGGTATAATTAGATATGTTGGTACAGTTGGATATGTTGGTATAATTAGATATGTTGGTACAGTTGGGTATGTGGGTATAATTAGATATGTTGGTACAGTTGGATATGTTGGTATAATTAGATATGTTGGTACAGTTGGGTATGTTGGTATAATTAGATATGTTGGTACAATTAGATATGTTGGTATAATTAGATATGTTGGTACAGTTGGGTATGTGGGTATAATTAGATATGTTGGTACAGTTGGATATGTTGGATATGTTGGTATAATTAGATATGTTGGTACAGTTGGGTATGTGGGTATAATTGGATATGTTGGTACAGTTGGATATGTTGGATATGTTGGTATAATTAGATATGTTGGTACAGTTGGATATGTTGGTACAGTTGGGTATGTTGGTATAATTTAGATATGTTGGTACAATTAGATATGTTGGATATGTTGGTATAATTGGATATGTTGGTACAGTTGGGTATGTTGGTATAATTAGATATGTTGGTACAATTAGATATGTTGGTATAATTGGATATGTTGGTACAGTTGGGTATGTTGGTATAATTGGATATGTTGGTACAGTTGTATATGTTGGTATAATTAGATATGTTGGTACAATTAGATATGTTGGATATGTTGGTGTAATTGGATATGTTGGTACAGTTGGATATGTTGGTATAATTAGATATGTTGGTGCAATTAGATATGTTGGATATGTTGGTATAATTGGATATGTTGGTACAGTTGGGTAAGTTGGTATTAGATATGTTGGTACAATAAGATATGTTGGATATGTTGGTATAATTGGATATGTTGGTACAGTTGGGTATGTTGGTATAATTAGATATGTTGGTACAGTTGGGTATGTGGGTATAATTAGATATGTTGGTACAGTTGGGTATGTGGGTATAAGTAGATATGTTGGTACAGTTGGGTATGTGGGTATAAGTAGATATGTTGGTATAATTGGATATGTTGGTACAGTTGGGTATGTTGGAATAATTAGATATGTTGGTACAGTTGGGTATGTTGGTATAATTAGATATGTTGGTACAATTAGATATGTTGGTATAATTAGATATGTTGGTACAGTTGGGTATGTGGGTATAATTGGATATGTTGGTACAGTTGGATATGTTGGATATGTTGGTATAATTAGATATGTTGGTACAGTTGGGTATGTTGGTATAATTGGATATGTTGGTACAGTTGGGTATGTGGGCATAAGTAGATATGTTGGTACAGTTGGGTATGTTGGTATTATTAGATATGTTGGTACAAATAGATATGTTGGATATGTTGGTATAATTGGATATGTTGGTACAGTTGGATATGTTGGTATAATTAGATATGTTGGTGCAATTAGATATGTTTGATATGTTGGTATAATTGGATATGTTGGTACAGTTGGGTAAGTTGGTATTAGATATGTTGGTACAATAAGATATGTTGGATATGTTGGTATAATTGGATATGTTGGTACAGTTGGGTATGTTGGTATAATTAGATATGTTGGTACAGTTGGGTATGTGGGTATAATTAGATATGTTGGTACAGTTGGGTATGTGGGTATAATTAGATATGTTGGTACAGTTGGATATGTTGGTATAATTAGATATGTTGGTACAGTTGGGTATGTGGGTATAATTAGATATGTTGGTACAGTTGGATATGTTGGTATAATTAGATATGTTGGTACAGTTGGGTATGTTGGTATAATTAGATATGTTGGTACAATTAGATATGTTGGTATAATTAGATATGTTGGTACAGTTGGGTATGTGGGTATAATTAGATATGTTGGTACAGTTGGATATGTTGGATATGTTGGTATAATTAGATATGTTGGTACAGTTGGGTATGTGGGTATAATTGGATATGTTGGTACAGTTGGATATGTTGGATATGTTGGTATAATTAGATATGTTGGTACAGTTGGATATGTTGGTACAGTTGGGTATGTTGGTATAATTTAGATATGTTGGTACAATTAGATATGTTGGATATGTTGGTATAATTGGATATGTTGGTACAGTTGGGTATGTTGGTATAATTAGATATGTTGGTACAATTAGATATGTTGGTATAATTGGATATGTTGGTACAGTTGGGTATGTTGGTATAATTGGATATGTTGGTACAGTTGTATATGTTGGTATAATTAGATATGTTGGTACAATTAGATATGTTGGATATGTTGGTGTAATTGGATATGTTGGTACAGTTGGATATGTTGGTATAATTAGATATGTTGGTGCAATTAGATATGTTGGATATGTTGGTATAATTGGATATGTTGGTACAGTTGGGTAAGTTGGTATTAGATATGTTGGTACAATAAGATATGTTGGATATGTTGGTATAATTGGATATGTTGGTACAGTTGGGTATGTTGGTATAATTAGATATGTTGGTACAGTTGGGTATGTGGGTATAATTAGATATGTTGGTACAGTTGGGTATGTGGGTATAATTAGATATGTTGGTACAGTTGGATATGTTGGTATAATTAGATATGTTGGTACAGTTGGGTATGTGGGTATAATTAGATATGTTGGTACAGTTGGATATGTTGGTATAATTAGATATGTTGGTACAGTTGGGTATGTTGGTATAATTAGATATGTTGGTACAATTAGATATGTTGGTATAATTAGATATGTTGGTACAGTTGGGTATGTTGGATATGTTGGTATAATTAGATATATTGGTACAGTTTGGTATGTGCGTATAATTAGATATGTTGGTACAATTGGATATGTGAGCATATTTAGATATGTTGGTACAGTTGGGTATGTGGGCATAATTAGATATGTTGGTACAGTTGGGTATGTGGGTATAATTAGATATGTTGGTACAGTTGGATATGTTGGTACAGTTGGGTATGTTGGTATAATTAGATATGTTGGTACAATTAGATATGTTGGATATGTTGGTATAATTGGATATGTTGGTACAGTTGGGTATGTTGGTATAATTGGATATGTTGGTACAGTTGCATATGTTGGTATAATTAGATATGTTGGTACAATTAGATATGTTGGATAGGTTGGTATAATTGGATATGTTGGTACAGTTGGATATGTTGGTATAATTAGATATGTTGGTGCAATTAGATATGTTGGATATGTTGGTATAATTAGATATGTTGGTGCAATTAGATATGTTGGATATGTTGGTATAATTGGATATGTTGGTATAGTTGGGTATGTTGGTATTAGATATGTTGGTACAATAAGATATGTTGGATATGTTGGTATAATTGGATATGTTGGTACAGTTGGGTATGTTGGTATAATTAGATTTGTTGGTACAATTAGATATGTTGGATATGTTGGTATAATTAGATATATTGGAACAGTTGGGTATGGGGGTATAATTAGATATGTTGGTACAGTTGGGTATGTTGGTACCATTAGATATATTGGTATAATTAGATATGTTGGTACAGTTGGATATGTGGGCATAATTAGATATGTTGGTACAGTTGGATATGTTGGTATAATTAGATATGTTGGTATAATTGGATATGTTGGTACAGTTGGATATGTTGGTATAATTAGATATGTTGGTACAATTAGATATGTTGGTACAATTAGATATGTTGGATATGTTGGTATAATTGGATATGTTGGTGCAATTAGATATGTTGGATATGTTGGTATAATTGGATATGTTGGTACAGTTGGGTATGTTGGTATAATTAGATTTGTTGGTACAATTAGATATGTTGGATATGTTGGTATAATTAGATATATTGGTACAGTTGGGTATGTGGGTATAATTAGATATGTTGGTACAGTTGGGTATGTTGGTACTATTAGATATATTGGTATAATTAGATATGTTGGTACAGTTGGATATGTGGGTATAATTAGATATGTTGGTCAATTAGATATGTTGGATATGTTGGTATAATTGGATATGTTGGTACAGTTGGGTATGTTGGTATAATTAGATACGTTGGTACCATTAGATATATTGGTACAATTATACATGTTGCTACAGTTGGGTATGTTGATGCAATTACATATTTTGGTGCAATTAGATATGTTGGTAGCATTAGATATGTTAGTTCAATTAGATATGTTGGTACAGTTGGATATGTTGGTATAATTAGATATGTTGGTACAGTTGGATATGTTGGTATTATTAGATATGCTGGTACAATTAGATATGTTGAATATGTTGGTATAATTGGATATGTTGGTACAGTTGGGTATGTTGGTATAATTAGATATGTTGGTATAATTGGATATGTTGGTACAGTTGGATATGTTGGTACCTATAGATATATTGGTACAATTAAATATGTTGGTACAGTTGGATATCTTGGTATAATTAGATATGTTGGTATAGTTGGGTATGTTGGTATAATTAGATATGTTGCTACAGTTGTGTATGTTGGTATAATTAGATATATTGGTACAGTTAGATATGTTGGTACAGTTGGATATGTTGGTATAGTTGGGTATGTTGGTATAGTTGGGTATGTTGGTATTATTAGATATGTTGGTATAGTTGGGTATGTTGGTATAGTTGGGTATGTTGGTATAATTAGATATGTTGGTATAGTTGGGTATGTTGGTATAATTAGATATGTTGGTACAGTTGGGTATGTTGGTACAGTTGGGTATGTTGGTATAATTAGGTATGTTGGTATAATTAGATATATTGGTACAGTTAGATATGTTGCAACAGTTGTGTATGTTGGTATAATTAGATATGTTGGATATGTTGGTACAGTTGGATATGTTGGTACAGTTGGGTATGTTGGTATAATTAGGTATGTTGGTATAATTAGATATATTGGTACAGATAGATATGTTGCTACAGTTGTGTATGTTGGTATAATTAGATATGTTGGATATGTTGGTACAGTTGGATATGTTGGTACAGTTGGGTATGTTGGTATAATTAGGTATGTTGGTATAATTAGATATATTGGTACAGATAGATATGTTGCTACAGTTGTGTATGTTGGTATAATTAGATATGTTGGATATGTTGGTACAGTTGGATATGTTGGTATAATTAGAAATTCTTTATGTGCTACTTTCAGCAAACTTCACCTATAATAAGCTACGGCTATATACTGTGAATTGCCTGTTTTCCTCTGTCTGCGACCGCTACCTAGCTATACCTGAGCAACTCCCCTACAATACATAAGAAGAAAAAATAGCCAAAGGCTGCGCCCACTTCTGCCAGCGCTGCCCCAACGGGTCCAATGGTGTAAAAATAACAAAATAACATTTATTGGGAAATGCACACAGGTTAAATAAATAAATAAAAAATAGGGTACCGCTGTAATCACACTGACCCTCAGGAACCAGTCCCTCTTACTTCAGTCCTGTCCCGCCGTCTTCTCCGGTGATTGCTTAGCCAATCACAGGCTCACTGGGACAGCTGCACAGCCTGTGATTGGTTGAACGAGTTGTCGCTCTTGTCTTTAGAGTGACAGCTCAATCAATCAAAGACTGTGGAGCTGTGGTGCTGAAGACAGAACGGGACCGGAGAGCCACAAGCAAACACCATTGCAGTGCGGACAGGTGAGAACAACTTTCTTTTTTGTTTTGCAAACAGTTTGGTTCGGTCGCGTGTTGACCAAACTAAGGAGCCTGATCGTCCTGTTTTGAGTTTTGATGGCACCTTCGAAGCTTTGGCTATTGGTGGTGAGACGGACATTATTAGGAATTATTTTTTATTGTATTGTAAGATCTTAGTTTTGCTGTACTACCTCTTTAAGAAGCAACGGCTCTTGTTCTTTCTAACCATCACAATGGTAAGTACGTCTCCCGTCTCTGCACTTAGCTGCACCTGTCTAATCTCATCTACTTGGCTGAAATTATTTTTACTCAGTTGCCTCCGCGCTGGATAAAAGCTGTAAACAACGTTTCCATTATAGAGAAGTGCGGCCGCTCTCTGACACTATGAATTATTTCTTCTGACTAAAGAAACTTTACAAAAATGCAGCATTAATATGAACGCGCATCAATAGGTACAACAAGAAACTTGGCTTTGTTGTCGTAGATCAGAAAATTATTTTCAGCCAAAAAATATTCTAAGCACTAAAGGAAAACGAAATCGGATAAATCACTATCGTGGAGATGCTGTCAGCTTCCCTTGGTAAGTGGTCGTGTCTGCAGCTACTCAAGCGGAGCCCTTTTCCAATCAGGGGTGGATAGAAAACACAGAAAGGCTATGCTCACATACTGTTGAAATTTAGTGGATGGCCGTCGTTTAATGGCAAATATTAAAGTTGTTTTAAAGCACTGGCCATTATTTGCCATTTAATGACGGCCATCCACTCAATTTCAACAGTGTGTGAGCATAGCCGATCTGTGTTTTCTATCCACTCCTGGTTTTGGAAACTATTCATATTTGTCCAGCAGGTGATGCTGCAGGCTGACCTCTTACACGGACAGGCTGACCTCTTACCCGGACAGGCTGACCTCTTACCCGGACAGGCTGACCTCTTACCCGGACAGGCTGACCTCTTACCCGGACAGGCTGACCTCTTACCCGGACAGGCTGACCTCTTACCCGGACAGGCTGACCTCTTACTCAGACAGGCTAACCTTACCCGGACAGGCTGACCTCTTACCCGGACAGGCTGACCTCTTACTCGGACAGGCTGACCTCTTACTCAGACAGGCTGACCTCTTACTCAGACAGGCTGACCTCTTACCCGGACAGGCTAACCTTACCCGGACAGGCTGACCTCTTACCCGGACAGGCTGACCTCTTATCCGGACAGGCTGACCTCTTACACGGACAGGCTGACCTCTTACCCGGACAGGCTGACCTCTTACCCGGACAGGCTGACCTCTTACCCGGACAGGCTCACCTCTTACCCGGACA
Organism: Dendropsophus ebraccatus; assembly: GCF_027789765.1. NCBI lineage: Eukaryota > Metazoa > Chordata > Amphibia > Anura > Hylidae > Dendropsophus > Dendropsophus ebraccatus. The sequence continues at coordinate 3,790,524 of NC_091459.1, forward strand.
GGCTGACCTCTTACTCCGACAATCACAGGAAACATCAAGCTAACAGGAATACTGTAAAACCTCTCAGCATCAGCTTATACTTTGCTCCGTTTTCACCCCGATCAATCAATTGTTGTGTATCAGTAGAGTCTGTAAGAACCATAAACAAGAGCCAGAGCTTTCAGAAGTTATTTAAAATCTGTCAGAAGAGAAGTATTCCTGTTCTATATGTTTTTTGTGTTGACATCAAACATAAATATTTTTAAAGGGGTAGTTCACAAAAAAAACATCTTTCAAATCAACTGGTGCCAGAGAGTGCCAGAATTTTTTCATTTACTTCTATTAAAATATCTCAAGTCCAGTACTCATTAGCTTCTGTATGTTCTGCAGGAAGTGGTGGATGCTCTCTGCTGCCACCTCTGTCCATGTCAGGAATTGTCCAGAGCAGCAGGAAATCCCCATAGAAAACCTCTCCTGCTCTGGACAGTTCCTGACATGGACAGAGGTGGCAGCAGAGAGCACTGTGTCAGACTGGAGAGAATACACCACTTCCTGCAGGACATACAGAAGCTGATAAGTACTGGAAGACTGGAGATTTTGTAATAGAAGTAAATTACAAATCTCTGCCGTTTGAAAGATTTTTTTTGGGGGGTGAACTACCCCTTTAATGGTAAGGTATCAAGACGTAGAGAACAGTGAAGGAAAGGCAGCTAATCTTCTGTTTATGGTCCAGGTGTAGAGCTCTCAGATCAGAGGACATCGATGTATAATTCAGCGAGCAGAAGCGAGATTAATGTAATTAGAATGTATCTTCTAACCATTTGGCGCTCATCCAAGGCCGATCTATCACTAGAACAGACACACACTCAGCTATTTTTCACACAGGCCGCAAATCTTCATCATGGCTGCTTAGAGGGGGACGTTTACATCATGCCGCTGTTTTCCTGTAGATAAAACATGAATAAATCCCACTTTTTCCCTCCTTTGATAGATCATAGTACTGTGAGGAGGAATCAGGACAGATCCCTGGAAAGTACTGTACACAGAGCAAATGGTGAAGCAGTAATGCAGAGCTCCTCACCTGCCACAAAGCAAGATGCTGTGCCTTTTACTACAGCTCACCAGTACAGGACCGCTGCTACTGGTGTGGATGATGAGCGACTGCCCTGGAACAGATAAGGAAGGAGTGCCTGCCGCTCTGCATGGGAACCAGGAGAAGGGGGGGAGCTCTTTTATTCCTTTATGTTAGGGAGGATGCACCTATCTAATGGGGAAAAACTGCCTACAGAGAGCATCACCTAATGGGGGAAACTAACTACTAAGTGGACCTGTCTACATAGGAGCATAGAGAAGACCTATTTTATAGGGTACAGGGTGGACCTATGTACTATATGGGGACATAAAGGGGTTCTAACTAGTACACAGGGGACAAAGAGAGTACCTAACTACTATATGGGGACACTGAGAAAGCTAACTACTATATGGGGACACTGAGAAAGCTAACTACTATACGTGGGCAAAGAGAAGCCTAACTACTATATGGGCACACAGAAAAGCCTAACTACTATACGTGGGCAAAGAGAAGCCTAACTACTATATGGGGACACTGAGAAAGCTAACTACTATACGTGGACACTGAGAAGCCTAACTACTATATGTGGACACATAGAAGCCTAACTACTATATGGGGACATTGAGAACCCTAACTACTATATGGGGACACTGAGAAGTCTAAGTACTATATGAGGCCAAATGAGCACTAATACTGTATCGGGGCACAGGAGGGCCTAATTACTATATGGGGGCACTGAGAACCCTAACTACTATATGGGGACACAGAGAAACCTAACTACTATATGGGGACACCGAGAAGCCTAACTACTATATGGGGACACAGAGAAGCCTAACTACTATATGGGGACACAGAGAAGCCTAACTACTATATGGGGACACTGAGAACCCTAACTACTATATGGGGACACTGAGAAGCCTAACTACTATATGGGGACACAGAGAAGCCTAACAACTATATGGGGACACTGAGAAGCCTAACTACTATATGGGGACACTGAGAAGCCTAACTACTATATGGGGACACAGAGAAGCCTAACTACTATATGGGGACACTGAGAACCCTAACTACTATATGGGGACACTGAGAAGCCTAACTACTATATGGGGACACTGAGAACCCTAACTACTATATGGGGACACAGAGAAGCCTAACTACTATATGGGGACACAGAGAAGCCTAACAACTATATGGGGACACTGAGAAGCCTAACTACTATATGAGGCCAAATGAGCACTAATACTGTATCGGGGCACATGAGGGCCTAACTACTATATATGCTGGAGCAAGCAAGATGAAATGTTTCTCTTGCAGATTCCGCAGAGAAAAGTCGTGGCCCAAGCAGAATGGAAGAGATGAAGGAAAGTGAATGACTTTGGCATCACCCGTGAGTCACTGGAAATAAGTGCACAATCATTATATTACCATATGCAAAGCATCTATACAACTGGTATCTACCAATGTATGGTCTCCGTATAGGCGGATATTGGTTTTAGTGTAGGGTTGTATTCAGTAACAGTTTGGTGACCAGATGGTCTGGTTCTGATGGTTTTATTTCTTCCATCCATTATACTATTATTAATAATACTTGGCATAGATGATTTGTCACCAACTAACTTACTGTAATCCCCAGGAGCGGTGCAGTGGTTGTAACGTTAACAAATTTCATCTGTATGCGACTCAAACGCACAGTGCAAGCGACCCATATTGCAGGTTTTATACCTCAGCATGCCGGCTATCCTTGCAGGCTTCACCCACTGCTTTAAAGGGGGATTTTATTTTTCTTTCACATCAACTGGTTTCAGAACATTTTATTGATTTGTAATTTACTTCTATTTAAAAATCTCCAGTCTTCCAGTACTCCAGCTGCTGTATGTTCTGCAGGAAGTGGTGTATTCTTTCCAGTCTGACACAGTGCTCTCTGCTGCCACCTCTGTCCATGTCAGGAACTGTCCAGAGCAGCAGCAAATCCCCATAGAAAACTTCTCCTGCTCTGGACAGTTCCTGACATGGACAGAGGTGGCAGCAGAGAGCACTGTGTTAGACTGGAGAGAATACACCACTTCCTGTAGGACATACAGCAGCTGATAAGTACTAGACGACTTGGGATTTTTTAATACTTTAGTATTGTATACTCCTGGCCCTGTATGCAGTGTATACTGTATACTCCTGGTCCTGTATGCAGTGTATACTGTATACTCCTGGCCCTGTATGCAGTGTATACCGTATACTCCTGGCCCTGTAAGCAGTGTATACCGTATACTCCTGGCCCTGTAAGCAGTGTATACCGTATACTCCTGGCCCTGTAAGCAGTGTATACCGTATACTCCTGGCCCTGTAAGCAGTGTATACTGTATACTCCTGGCAGTTATGTCACAGATGGGGTCGGAGTCATCACTCCCAATATCTCCATGTTCGGAATATGTTCTCAGGAGCCGAGAAAAACAATGGTTCCTCCTTCCATCGCCTCCTATTACAGGATTACACTGTTACTGTCTTACATTCATACTGTAATTTATTTATTATATTTTATTTGTATACTATTTTTATTATTTTATTTTGTATAGGAGCAGTCTCCATGTTCTCCGGGAATCCTTCAATCCAACTTCTTCAGCCTTCGGTAATCAAACAATAGGAACCATGGGACTTAAGCATGCTCGAGTTGCACTCATCTATAGTTGCTTTAAAGGACAAGTCAGGCAAAATTTTTTATTAAAGTATTGTATTGCCCCCCAAAAGTTATATAAATCCCCAATATACACTTATTACAGGAAATGCTTATAAAGCGCTTTTTTCCCTGCACTTACTACTGCATCAAGGCTTCACTTCCTGGATAACATGGTGATGTCACTTCCTGGATAACAGGGTGATGTCACTTCCTGGATAACAGGGTGATGTCACTTCCTGGATAACAGGGTGATGTCACTTCCTGGATAACATGTTAATGTCACTTCCTGGATAAAATGGTAATGTCACTTCCTGGATAACACAGTGATGTCACTTCCTGGATAACATGGTGATGTCACTTCCTGGATAACACTGTGATGTCACTTCCTGGATAACACTGTGATGTCACTTCCTGGATAACATGGGGATGTCTCTTCTTGGATAACATGGTGATGTCACTTCCTGGATAACACTGTGATGTCACTTCCTGGATAACACTGTGATGTCACTTCCTGGATAACATGGGGATGTCTCTTCTTGGATAACATGGTGATGTCACGACTCCCAGAGCTCTGCGGGCTGTGGCTGCTGGAGAGGATGATGGCAGAGAGATGCTTAGTGTCCCTCCAGTGCCCTGTGTCCCTCAGTGTCCCTCTGCCATCATCCTCTCCAGCAGCCACAGCCCGCACAGTTCTGGGAGTCGTGACATCACCATGTTATCTAGGAAGTGACATCACCCTGTTATCCAGGAAGTGACATCACCATGTTATCCAGGAAGCGACATCGCCATGTTATCCAGGAAATGACATCACCATGTAATCCATGAAGTGACATCACCATGTTTTCCAGGAAGTGACATCGTCGTGTTATCCAGGAAATGACATTGTCGTGTTATCCAGGAAATGACATTGCTGTGTTATCCAGGAAATGACATCGCTGTGTTATCCAGGAAGTGACATCACCATGTTATCCAGGAAGTGACATCACCATGTTATCCAGGAAGTGACATCACCACGTTATCCAGAAAGTGAAGCCTTGATGCAGTAGTAAGTGCAGGGAAAAAGCACTTTATAAGCATTTCCTGTAATAAGTGTATATTAGGGATTTGTATAACTTTTGGGGGGCAATACAATACTTTAATAAAAATTTTGCCGGACTTCTCCTTTAACTGCCCCATATCTTGACATGGACCTTTCATAAACTAAGCTAGTACACATGGAATATCCTGGTCTTCACAAGTCCTCTATTCTATAGACAGACTCTACAATAAGAAAACCCTTAAGGAATTCTCTTTTGATGCATCATCCCGATTTGCTGTTATTTAGTGATAGGAACCAGATACGCAAAGTACGGCCAACAATATAACTAAATTAATCTAAAGGAAAAAACACACAGGTACTGACCTCATAGAGCGGCTTTGGCAACCGTGTACAGAATGTCTGGAGAAATGCTGACTCGGGCAGAGTGAATATACATGCCCAGTCTTTTTATATTGATATAACACGTATAATAGATGAAATGCAGGAAAATGGAGAAATTGCACAGAACACCAGGAAAAAGAAGTAACGTTTAAAATTGCTCCTTTCCTTACGGTTACCGGCAGTAATTATTCGCTTGCATGGCGCATGAATGAAGGCTCTTCTAGGGATATCGTTCTACTAGCCAAAGCAAGGAGACCCTGCAGGTTTTAAATGGTTCCTTATTATTTGCATGGGCAACATTAAAGGGGTAGTGCTCCCCCCCCCCTCCCCCCAAAGAAAAGTCTTTCAAATCATTTGGTGCCGGAAAGAGCCAGAGATTTGTAATTTACATCTATTAAAAAATCTGCAGTCTCCCAGTACTTATCAGCTGCTGTATGTCCTGCAGGAAGTGGTGTATTCTCTCCAGTCTGACATGTGCTCTCTGCTGCCACCTCTGTCCATGTCAGATTTTTAAATAGAAGTAAATTACAAATCTATATAACTTTTGGAAACCCATTTATTTGAAAGAAAAAGGTTTTCACTGGAGTACCCCTTTAATTTCCCTTGAAGATTGTATGTCAGTTTGAGGCTTTAACCCCTAGATGACCTAGGACGTACCTGTACGCCCTGGCAGCCTGTCACCGGACGACCCTGGGCGTACAGGAACGTCCCGGGTGTATATCACGCTATGAAGCGCACTCTGGAGTGGATTGCGCTTCATAGCAGGTGGGAGCCCTCCCCATTAGTGACAGGCTGCAGCGATCACACTGCAGCCTGTCATTACCCGTTATATGCGGCAGCTCCTCTTACTTACTGATTGGGACCCCTGCAGTGTGACTGTGGGGGTCCCGGTCGCTATGCCGGACCGCGGGAGGTCTCTTACCTTCCTCCCTGAGGTCCGATCAGCGATCTGCTGATTAAGTCTGCCACAGGCCACAGGCAGGCTCAATGGGCAGAGCGCCTATTACACTGATCAATGCTATGCCTATGCCTACAGTGTCTGCAATCTAATGATTGCATGTAATAGTCCCCCAGGGGGGCTTGAAATGGATAAAAAAAGTTAAATTTTTAAAAAAAAAATACCCCAAAGCCCCTCCACCAATGAAGATTATAATCACCCCCCTTTCCCATTATATAAATATAAAAATAAATAAATAAACATATAATATACCGTAGCGTGCGTTATTGTCCGATCTAATAAAATATAAGAATCGTCATCCCGTGAACGGCGTAAACGGAAAAAAAAGGGTAAAAACTGCCAGGATTGCTGATTTTTTGTTACACTATATATAAAAAGTTTTTAATAAAAAGTGATCAAAAATCTGATCTAGACGAATGTGGTATTAAAAACTAGAGATCATGGTGCAAAAAAAATGAACCCCCCCCCCCCCCCCCCCCGGCCATACAGCCCCATAGGTGAAGAACCAAAACCGTTATAAGACTTGTAAAAAAAAAAAAAAGGATTTCATAAAAAAAAATCTATAATATTAGAGAATCTGTGTAACCTGCATATGGTTGTGTTCAGACCTATAGAATAATAGTATCATGTCGCTGTTACCATAGAGTGCATTACGTAGACACAGGAACCCCCCAAACGTTACCATATTGCATTCTTTTTTACGATTTCACCTATTTATATCTTCATAAATAATATATTTGGGATTCCGTCATACATGTTATGGTAAAATGAAAGACGCCATTACACAGTACAACTATTCCTGTAACAAACAAGCACTTACATGGCCTGTAGATAAAAAACTGAGAGTGCTGGAGCTCTTAGAAGGGGAGGAGGGAAAAACGGAAGCGCAAAAATGTCCACTGGGTCATTTTGGGCCTGGTCCTCAAAGGGTTAATTATGTTAACAAAGAATTATGCAGAGAGATCCCCCCTGCAATCACACGGCTAAGAACCTGACTGGTCGGACACACAATAACTTTTTTTTCCTTTTTGAAACAAGGAAAGATGGAAATTATTACTTAGAGAATCCCGGAGATTTGCATAAAATGTTTACGAGACACAGAATCTCCTCAAAAACCTGCGGAAAAATGGTCAAACGAGCAGATTCTGTAGGTCAAAGGACAAGTGATTGAATAAGATGTAATCATACATTTTAATGAATTCTTCATTGAACAAGCAATTAATTATTTACAAGAATCAGCTAATGTATCACAGTGCAGACTGGGAGCAGGATATCAATGTGTATACTGCCCCCTTGTGGAATCAGCACTGCACTGCACAAGAAAGGAACAGGACAAAGATGAGGGCTACAGGATTACATATAGATACAGTATATAGTTGGTATATATAGTATTACATAAGACTGACGCCTACCTCCATTTACATTGCATGATCATTTCTGGAGTTTAGAATTCTGATCAATATTGGTAAAAGTATATTGAATTATTTTCAGTATTTGTCAGTATATGTCGCTCTGAGAAGTGAAGAAAAAAAGTCCCTTGGCTTCATGGAGAAACTTGCTGCTTTTGACAAATATTCAAATAAAATTTAAATTAAAAAGAGTAAATAAAAATCCAACTAAATTCTTAAATATTTTCCTTTTAATTTTGAATCCTTTATTTTCACAATTTGTAGAATAATGCAGGGAGGACATCTGGTTTTTGTATAGTACTAGGGAAGATATACTGCCATTTGTTACATCATGTCAAAGTATCAAACTAGTAAGTAGCATAAAGTGTACAATGTACTTAGTGAGATTCTGGCAATGTGGCCGTTTAACAAATGGACCAAGTCTCTGGGATGTACACACTGGAGCCGGACAGGGATTATATATATTTAGGAACCGAACGATCCTGAACGATCAACCAAATCTGGTTCAATGTTTTTTTAATGTTATTAATACAATTTTTAAACAACAGACTTAATAAATAATATTGTAATATATCACACATCAAACAAAAGAAGGAAAAGAAAAACACATATACATGACCAAAGGGTCTACAGGTAAGTGGGGAAAACAATGGCCACAGATGGCAGTGAGAATAATAAAATCCCAATCACTCTTAGTGGCATTCTATCTTGTTTCCTCGCCCACCCTGTCCCTACTTATCCCTCTTCTCTCCCTCACCCACAGCACAAGGCCTATACTGTGTTACAGCAATGGAAAAATAAGCTGTAAAGATACAAAAATCCTCTTAATGACACTTATGATTATGATTTTTGTATCTTTACAGTTCATTTTTTCATTGCTTTTATACAGTATAGGCCTCGTGCTGTGGGTGAGGGAGAGATGAGGGATAAGTAGGGACAGGGTGGGGTAGGTTCCAAGACCCTGGAGGAAAAGTCCATTGCCGCAGTTGAACGCTCCCACCTTCTAGATTTGCACTGTGTATCGGTTTTACATACATGCAATAAAAACAACCAATTGCATTTATCTGGTAAGTGCCGCCATTTCTTTATGTGTACACAATGCCTAGTGTATCCCGTGTGTCACAGAGTTGAGAACCACCTGGGTCGACCGATTCGCTCCTAGCCGATAACACAGACTCCTGCTGCAGGCCTGACTGTAATACAACCAAGAGGCAATAGCAGCAGTGGCGGATCGTACCGATATATATTCTCTATATATTTATGCATCATGCATTGGGCCACTCTGGCTCTAAAAGCGTCACACTCACCATGTCCCTGAATCCTAGTGTCACACTCACCATGCCCCCAAATCTTAGTGCGACACTCACCATGCCCCCTGAATCTTAGTGTCACACTCACCATGCCCCCTGAATCTTAGTGTCACACTCACCATGCCCCCTGAATCTTAGTGTCACACTCACCATCCCCCGAATCTTAGTGTCACACTCACCATGCCCCCCGAATCTTAGTGTCACACTCACCATGCGCCTGAATCTTAGTGTCACACTCACCACGCCCCCTGAATCTTAGTGTCACACTCACCATGCCCCCTTAATCTTAGTGTCACAATCACCATGCCCCCTGAATCTTAGTGTCACACTCACCATGCCCCCTGAATCTTAGTGTCACACTCACCATGCCCCCTTAATCTTAGTGTCACAATCACCATGCCCCAGAATCTTAGTGTCACACTCACCATGCCCTCTGAATCTTAGTGTCACACTCACCATGCCCCCTTAATCTTAGTGTCACAATCACCATGGCCCCGAATCTTAGTGTCACACTCACCATCCCCCGAATCTTAGTGTCACAATCACCATGCTCCCGAATCTTAGTGTCACACTCACCATGCCCCCTGAATCTTAGTGTGACACTTACCATGCCCCAGAATCTTAGTGTCACACTCACCATGCCCCCTGAATCTTAGTGTCACACTCACCATGCCCCCGAATCTTAGTGTCACACTTACCATGCCCCAGAATCTTAGTGTCACACTCACCATGCCCCCCGAATCTTAGTGTCACACTCACCATGGCCCCGAATCTTAGTGTCACACTCACCATGCCCCCTGAATCTTAGTGTCACACTCACCATGCCCCCTGAATCTTAGTGTCACACTCACCATGCCCCCTGAATCTTAGTGTTACACTCACCATGCTCCCGAATCTTAGTGTCACACTCACCATGCCCCCTGAATCTTAGTGTCACACTCACCATCCCCCAAATCTTAGTGTCAAACTCACCATGCCCCCTGAATCTTAGTGTCACACTCACCATGCCCCCTTAATCTTAGTGTCACAATCACCATGCCCCAGAATCTTAGTGTCACACTCACCATGCCCCCTTAATCTTAGTGTCACAATCACCATGGCCCCGAATCTTAGTGTCACACTCACCATCCCCCGAATCTTAGTGTCACAATCACCATGCTCCCGAATCTTAGTATCACACTCACCATGCCCCCGAATCTTAGTGTCACACTTACCATGCCCCAGAATCTTAGTGTCACACTCACCATGCCCCCTGAATCTTAGTGTCACACTCACCATGCCCCCGAATCTTAGTGTCACACTTACCATGCCCCAGAATCTTAGTGTCACACTCACCATGCCCCCCGAATCTTAGTGTCACACTCACCATGGCCCCGAATCTTAGTGTCACACTCACCATGCCCCCTGAATCTTAGTGTCACACTCACCATGCCCCCTGAATCTTAGTGTCACACTCACCATGCCCCCTGAATCTTAGTGTCACACTCACCATGCCCCCGAATCTTAGTGTCACACTCACCATGCCCCCTGAATCCTAGTGTCACATACCGTGTCCTGTGACTATAACAGTGTGACACTCACCATGCCCCCGAATCTTAGTGTGACACTCACCATGCCCCCGAATCTTAGTGTCACACTCACCATCCCCCGAATCTTAGTGTGACACTCACCATCCCCCGAATCTTAGTGTCACACTCACCATGCCCCCCGAATCTTAGTGTCACACTCACCATGCCCCCTGAATCTTAGTGTCACACTCACCATGCCCCCTGAATCTTAGTGTCACACTCACCATCCCCTGAATCTTAGTGTCACACTCACCATGCCCCCTGAATCTTAGTGTCACACTCACCATGCCCCCTTAATCTTAGTGTCACAATCACCATGGCCCCGAATCTTAGTGTCACACTCACCATGGCCCCCGAATCTTAGTGTCACACTCACCATCCCCCGAATCTTAGTGTCACACTCACCATGCCCCCGAATCTTAGTGTCACACTTACCATGCCCCAGAATCTTAGTGTCACACTCACCATGCCCCCTGAATCTTAGTGTCACACTCACCATCCCCCGAATCTTAGTGTCACACTCACCATGCCCCCCGAATCTTAGTGTCACACTCACCATGGCCCCGAATCTTAGTGTCACACTCACCATCCCCCGAATCTTAGTGTCACACTCACCATGCCCCCCTGAATCTTAGTGTCACACTCACCATGCCCCCCGAATCTTAGTGTCACACTCACCATGGCCCCGAATCTTAGTGTCACACTCACCATGCCCCGAATCTTAGTGTGACACTCACCATGCCACCTGAATCTTAGTGTTACACTCACCATGGCCCCGAATCTTAGTGTCACACTCACCATCCCCCGAATCTTAGTGTCACACTCACCATCCCCCGAATCTTAGTCTCACACTCACCATGCCCCCCCGAATCTTAGTTTCACACTCACCATGCCCCCTGAATCTTAGTGTTACACTCACCATGGCCCTGAATCTAAGTGTCACACTCACTATGCCCCCGAATCTTAGTGTCACACTCACCATCCCCCGAATCTTAGTGTCACACTCACCATCCCCCGAATCTTAGTGCCACACTCACCATCCCCCGAATCTTAGTGTCACACTCACCATGCCCCCGAATCTTAGACAATCTTTCCATGTAATATAAAATGTCCTGTGGTCAGTAGAGTAAAATCTTACCTCTGTCTGCACGGAAGGTCCTGATGAGGTTGGGCACAGGAGTTGGCGCGCAGGGCAGTGCAGATTGTTGGAGTGGCATACACACTCTGCAGATTAGTTCTCTATCCTGACACTCACATTCAGCGCTATTTTGTCTGGCATCCACAGAAACAGCCAGGAAACCGAGGTGGCCCGCCAGGAATCTGCCCGACCCAGCGGATTCCTGGACTGGGGCTGCTGAATGTCATCATTCACATAGTACTAAGGCTGTGTTCACACAACATATTTTTTATGAAAAGAATGAACGTTGTTTTCAATTAAAACAACAGCCGTTCTTGTCACAGAAAAATGTGTTGCATTGAAGTCAAGGCAAACAACAGCCCTTGTTTACACAGTGTACTGAACAACGGCCGTTGTTTGGTACAGCTGTGGAAATAATTGACATGTAATTTATTTCCAGCTATTGTGCATTGATTTCAATGCAATTGTTAATGTAACAACGGCTGTTGTCTATACATTGTGTGAACATAGCCTAAAAGTTTAGGGGGCCGCCATCTTGCCTGAGCTGTTTTTAACAACATTTAGTGACATGCTTTACAGCAAAACTCACTGACATAGACGAAAATAGACAGACTTTGTCCCCTTGAGATGAATGATAGACATTAATGAGCGCGCTCTGTGACCTGTGAAGAGGTCATTCAAAAGGGAGCTGCTATTGTCTCCTCTATCTACTGGGGTCACATGACACTGCAATTGTGGTAGTTGTACGGCTAGTTGGTTCTTTTTACTTGTGTCACTAGATGGTATTTGCCAGACAGCTCAGACAGCTCGGACAAGGGTCCTGACATAAGCCAGGCCCTGGCTTGGCTTCAGCTCGGACACTTGCTCTGTGCATCTCTATCCTTCAAGAATCTGGGTAAGACTGAGGCTACACCTTCTCCACCAAGTACCTTCTCCTACAGGGGCCTAAAGAGAACTTCCCTGTGAGTGGTGGGGATGAGTGCAGTAGAAGGGAGAAAAGAGATTGGTTAGAAGTAGAAAACACCTCCCATTGGTCCACAATAACACCTGATAAATATTAACCCATGAACCTCCTCAGCTGTGCAATACATAGAAATACAAAATACTGATATCTAGTAGTGAAACTGCAAAGTACCCTTCATCACTACTTAACCTGAAGGAAGGAGCTTTTTGAGAGGTGCACAGGAGAGATACAAAACCACCAGTGGTGGGACACCACACAATGCTGTACAGATCACTTTACAGCAGCCTCCTCTTATCACCACAGACACAACAGGAAGTCTCAGCTTAGTTTTGGCCCCAGTGGTGAGAATGAGAACTGCAAAATACCAGGATTATTTTATAATATAGATAGAAAAATGGAAAATTAGAAAAAATTTCACCAAAAATTGTAACAAAATCTGTATAAGCCCTTAGCGACCCATGACGTATCTGGTACATCATGGTGCCACGGCGGGAGTTCAGAGAGGGGTCCCGCCGGGATACTGCTCCGAACGGCGCCACTCCTGGCTGATATCTGCAGCCGGGGAGCGTCTCTATTAGCCGGCACGGGTCCTGTTGCCGTACCAGATAATTATGCATCTAAATGTGGCTGTCAAACCTGACAGCTGCATTTAGAGGCTTTGCGCTGCATGTCCCTGGTGTCTAGTGGGTCGGATCTCCCCCCCCGCAATGCGATCACGGGGGGGGGGGAGATCTGTCCTTCTGCCCGTGCCGGGTCTCAGCGCAGGAATAGACCCAGCAATAGACCCAGCTCAGCAATAGATTGCTGTCCTTTTAGTTAATAGAAAAAAAAAGTAATTTTTTTTTTATTAATAAAAAATCCCCTCCCCTTATAAAAGTCCAAATCACCCCCCTTTTCCCATTTTATAAATATAAACAAATAAACATATTTGGTATTGCTGCACACGTAATCGCCCAAACTATTAATTAATCACATTACTGATCTTGCACGGTAAATGGCGTAAGCGCCCAAAAAATTTTTGGTCGCATCAAATCCAGAAAAAGTGTAATAAAAAGCCATCAAAAAGTCACATATGCGCAATCAAGGTACCGATAGAAAGTAAACGTCATGGCGCAAAAAATGACACCTCACACAGCCCCATAGACCAAAGGATAAAAGCGTTATAATGTCCATCTGAACCCGAACGTTCGGCATTTGATTAGCTGGGGCTGCTGAACTTGGATAAAGCTCTAAGGTTGTCTGGAAAACATGGATACAGCCAATGACTATATCCATAATTTCCACATAGCCTTAGGGCTTTATCCAACTTCAGCAGCCACCACTAATCACATGCCAAACGTTCGGGTTCCGATCGACTCCAGCTGCTCCAGGTTCGCTCATCTCTAGCTATAAGCCGGGGAATGGAGCGATTTTAAGGAACGTATATTTGTTAACAATGTTATACATGTTACATATCGTAATCGTAACAACTTGAGAAACATATATAACATGTCAGTTTTACCCCAGGGTGAACGACGTAAACACAAAACTCCCTGAAATGAAAACAAATTCCTTTTTTTTTGTTCAATGTGACAGCGCAAATGATTTTTTTTTGCAGCATATTTTATGGGAAAATAAAGTCTGTCAATGCAAAGTACAATTGGTGTCGCAAAAAATAAGGGCTCATGTGGGTCTCTAAGTGAAAAAAATGCAAGTGCTATGGCCTTTTAAACATAAAGTGGAAAAAGCAAAAGCGCAAAAACGAAAATTGGCTTTGACCTTAAAGAGGATGTACCACCTGGTACATCCTCTTTAACATGAACCCACGGATCGATCGGCGCCGGCACGGGGAAGCCGGTGCCGCGGTCCGTTTTTCGGACCGCCGCCCGGTTTCCGTGCACGGCGCCGTACGATCCAGCGGTACCGGCCGGTGCTGAAGCACTGGAGGTCGGCCGGGCCGCCCCCAGTGGGAGGGAATTCCCTCCCCTGTATGACGCGGTTCTCTTAGAATGAATGGAGCCGCGTCATACAGGGGATGGTACATCCTCTTTAAGGGGTTAACATAAAAATTATTTACACAAGTAATTTTCTGATGACACTGTCCCTTTAACACTTCCAGGCTTTTCCAACCTGACATTCTGCCAATAGCCCATAGCAAATCCTGGCAGGGAAATGAAAGCAGTTGACATGCACCATAAAGGAGAACACAAACAGCTGGAATATTATTGGATCTATTGATAACCTGTACACAAGATATATGATTGTCATTTTACAATTGCAGAAGTGAATTTCAGCAAAGCTTAGGCCGTACCATCCGGCTTTATAACTTGTCAATGAAGATCATGGATAGAAAAGTCCACAGCGCCATCTGCAGGCTGCAAACATTGGTGCAAACACAATCTACTCCCGAACGGTAAACTGAAAAGAATCATTTCAAATTAGTTTAACTCCTCCAGTACATATTACCATGGGCTTCGGTCATGCTGGACATTTTAGTGCAATAGACAATAAAGTCACAATTCTATAAGAATGCTGATATGTCCCTATTGAACATGGGGCTGTCACCTCTGTCCATGTCAGGAACTGTCCAGAGCAGGAGAGGCTTTCTATGGGGATTTGCTGCTGCTCTGGACAGTTCCTGACATGGACAGAGGTGGCAGCAGAGAGCACTGTGTCAGACTGGAGAGAATACACCACTTCCTGCAGGACATACAGCAGCTGATAAGTACTGGAAGACTGGAGATTTTTTTTTAATAAAAGTAAATTATAAAATCTTTGGCACTTTCTGGCACCAGTTGATTTAAAATAAATATTTTTTGGGTAAACAATCCCTTTAAATCCCTGCATAGCCAATTATTTGGAGGGGTGTATAATACGGGATACAAATGAACGGACTGGACGGTATTGGTGTGGTGTATACTGGTTCTCTTGAAGCCCCAGGTCTCCTCAGAGTGAGGTAACACCAGGAATGTTAGCTGTATACGGAATGCCTATACCTGGTAGCAATGGACGTACTTTCACATGAAAACGTTGATTTCATGCAGAGAAGTGACGGCCAGGTATGACAAGGCTCTCATTCCTCAAACTGGTTTTTCCTGACTGCACGGTTGTATCTTATAATCTGCAGAATAAGGCGAGAGGTCTTCAGCGCGTTTCTTAACGTTCCGTCCCAGTTCTCATCTTCAGTTCCTATGGACACTCAGGGCTTGGTCTCTAATGCCTCACATAATTATTATACTAAAGGTAAGTGATATCCCAGGAGCACAGAGTATGACTGTATAGTGATATCCCAGGAGCACAGAGTATGACTGCTTAGTGATATCCCAGGAGCACAGAGTATGACTGTATAGTGATATCCCAGGAGCACAGAGTATGACTGCTTAGTGATATCCCAGGAGCACAGAGTATGACTGTATAGTGATATCCCAGGAGCACAGAGTATGACTGTATAGTGATATCCCAGGAGCACAGAGTATGACTGCTGCTTAGTGATATCCTGGGAGCACAGAGTATGACTGCTTAGTGATATCCCGGGAGCACAGAGTATGACTGTATAGTGATATCCCAGGAGCACAGAGTATGACTGCTTAGTGATATCCCGGGAGCACAGAGTATGACTGCTTAGTGATATCCCAGGAGCACAGAGTATGACTGCTTAGTGATATCCTGGGAGCACAGAGTATGACTGTATAGTGATATCCTGGGAGCACAGAGTATGACTGCTTAGTGATATCCCAGGAGCACAGAGTATGACTGCTTAGTGATATCCTGGGAGCACAGAGTATGACTGTATAGTGATATCCTGGGAGCACAGAGTATGACTGTATAGTGATATCCTGGGAGCACAGAGTATGACTGCTTAGTGATATCCCGGGAGCACAGAGTATGACTGCTTAGTGATATCCCGGGAGCACAGAGTATGACTATATAGTGATATCCTGGGAGCACAGAGTATGACTGCTTAGTGATATCCCGGGAGCACAGAGTATGACTGTATAGTGATATCCTGGGAGCACAGAGTATGACTGCTTAGTGATATCCCGGGAGTACAGAGTATGACTGTATAGTGATATCCCAGGAGCACAGAGTATGACTGTATAGTGATATCCCGGGAGCACAGAGTATGACTGCTTAGTGATATCCCAGGAGCACAGAGTATGACTGCTTAGTGATATCCCAGGAGCACAGAGTATGACTGCTTAGTGATATCCCGGGAGCACAGAGTATGACTGCTTAGTGATATCCCAGGAGCACAGAGTATGACTGTATAGTGATATCCTGGGAGCACAGAGTATGACTGCTTAGTGATATCCCAGGAGCACAGAGTATGACTGCTTAGTGATATCCCGGGAGCACAGAGTATGACTGCTGCTTAGTGATATCCTGGGAGCACAGAGTATGACTGCTGCTTAGTGATATCCTGGGAGCACAGAGTATGACTGCTTAGTGATATCCCAGGAGCACAGAGTATGACTGTATAGTGATATCCCAGGAGCACAGAGTATGACTGCTTAGTGATATCCCAGGAGCACAGAGTATGACTGCTTAGTGATATCCCAGGAGCACAGAGTATGACTGCTGCTTAGTGATATCCTGGGAGCACAGAGTATGACTGCTTAGTGATATCCTGGGAGCACAGAGTATGACTGCTTAGTGATATCCCGGGAGCACAGAGTATGACTGTATAGTGATATCCTGGGAGCACAGAGTATGACTGTATAGTGATATCCTGGGAGCACAGAGTATGACTGCTTAGTGATATCCCAGGAGCACAGAGTATGACTGCTTAGTGATATCCCAGGAGCACAGAGTATGACTGCTTAGTGATATCCCGGGAGCACAGAGTATGACTGTATAGTGATATCCCGGGAGCACAGAGTATGACTGCTTAGTCAGGTAGAATATGATGTTATACGTGGATAGCGATGATAGTAACATAAGGCTGAAAGAAGACAAGAGCCCATCAGGTTCAACCTAGAGAAACCTACTGTGTTGATCCAGAAGAAGGCAAAACCTCTATGATTGTATCGATGACTAAACATTTGATTTGTGTAGAATGATGAGTGCAGAATTGCTGCAATAGGATTGTCCTGGGATGGAAGATTCTGGGACTCCGCCTGTAAATTAGGATGGATGGATAGGAGGATGAATGAGAGTTTAAAAAAAACGGAAACTAACACAAGTTTTTGTGTTTCTCATGAAATCTAAAGCATTTGCAGCAGAATGAATATTAGAGCAGGAAAACTACAACTCCCATAATGCAGTACAGCCAAAGCTTTAGCTCTCCTGGCATGATGGGAGTTGTAGTTTTGCAGAGGCTCCACACCCCGGGCTCTGACAATGAGTGGCGTATACAGATTCCATTCTAGTAGATCTTTCCTTATCTGTTACATTTTATGGCTATGTTCACACAGCGTAAAAGTACGGCTGTTGTTTTAGTCGGCAACAATGGCCGAATTTTGTACGCCTAGGAACGCCGCATGCTCTTCTATAGGATCCCTCTACATAAATCCCGTGCGCATCGGTGCGCACAGCCGAAAACCTATGCCAGCTGAGGACTGGAGTAGGTTTTCGGCGTATCTTTTTGCCGCCCCCTTCGGCCATAGTGTGCTGTGAGGAGGTCTGATGCGGGCGGGCGCATCAGAACACTGTGGCCGGAAAGATCATCCGGCCGGTACTGCAGTACTGACCAGGATGATCTTTTCAGAGACCGGCCGGTCCTATACGCCAGTGATTTTCAACCTTTTTGAACCGCGGCACACTTTTTATACTTAAAAAATCCAGGGGCACACCACCAACCAAAATGGCACAAAATGGCACTAAAACAGTAATAATAATATAGATTCTAAATGTATTTATACTCACTCAGTGTGAAACCTGGGCCTGTTTTCTTCTCCCCCCTGTGCTTCTCTCCACCATACTTCTCCCCCCTGTGCTTCTCTCCTGTGCTTCTCTTCACCATACTTCTCCCCCCTGCTTCTCTCCACCATACTTCTCCCCCTGCTTCTCTCCACCATACTTCTCCCCCCTGCTTCTCTCCACCATACTTCTCCCCCCTGCTTCTCTCCACCATACTTCTCCCCCCTGCTTCTCTCCACCATACTTCTCCCCCCTGCTTCTCTCCACCATACTTCTCCCCCCTGCTTCTCTCCACCATACTTCTCCCCCCTGCTTCTCTCCACCATACTTCTCCCCCCTGCTTCTCTCCTGTGCTTCTCTCCACCATACTTCTCCCCCTTGCTTCTCTCCTGTGCTTCTCTCCACCATACTTCTCCCCTGTGCTTCTCTCCCCCCTGCTTCTCTCCTGTGCTTCTCTCCCCCATGCTTCTCTCCACCATACTTCTCCCCGCTGCTTCTCTCCTGTGCTTCTCTTCCCCATGTTTCGCTGCGCATTGCCGGGGAACAATCGCTTAATGTAACTCCGCATTCAGTCGCTAATCGCTCAGTGTAACTCCACCTCGTTCCTTCATTTGCCGGGACCAGATGGAGTAACCAATCGTTGTAAGGACTATCACTCTGTGTAATGTGGCGATTTCAGGTTATCGATAATCGGTTCGTCATTACAAATCAGTGGAAGATACTGTGGATCAGGACACACAGGCGGCTTTTTCACCATAATCCACAAGAGTCGTTTAAATGTTACTGAATCAACATGAAGACTAATCGTAACAAAATCGTAATTTTTACACATACACATTAAAATAAAATAGATAAAAATTGCTGCAGTGAGTAAGTGTTGGGTTATTTCCTCCTGTAATGATCCCCACTGGCTGATACTGGTGTATTCTGTCCCTAAGAGACTGGGAGGGATACAAGACCTAATACAGCCCTATGCAGGATCCATAGCCACCTAATACCTAGTCACCCTATGTGCTTCTGTATCTCAGTTACATCCACTGAGCTCATTTAAAGGGGCAGTGTCATCAGGAAATATATTTTTTTTAATGTTAAACATTTTATAAGAATTTTTGGTGACTTTTTTTTATTTTCCACTTTTCTATCTATATTATAAAATAATCCTGATATCTTGCAGTTCCCATTCTCACCACTGGGACTAAAACTAAGCTGAGACTTCCTGTATATGTATGTGGTGATAAGAGGAGGCTGCAGTAAAGTGATCTGTACAGCATTGCAGCATCATGTGACACCAGTAGATAGAGGAGACAATAGCAGCTCCCTGTGGAATGACCTCTTCACAGGTCACAGAGCGCGCTCAGTAATGTCTCACATTCATCTCAAGGGGATAGAGTCTGTCTATTGTCATCTATGTCCATGAGTCTTGCTGTAAAGCGTGTCACTAAATGCTGTTAGGAACAGCCCAGACAATATGCCTGCCCCCATACCAATGTACAAATATGAAAATAAAAAAAATTACATTCAGAAAAAAGAAACAGATTAGAATAAAAGAAGAAGTTTTAGTGCCTGACTCAGTAACAGAAAATTTAGGTGACACTTTCCCTTTAAAGCAGCATAATTTCTGCTAAAAGGCAATGACGTGAGCTTTGCCGGACCAGGGCAGAGTATTCCGGGTAAAATCAGGTACGCTGCTGCTGCTGCTGTATACATACACCTGTCCCAAAAAGTATATAAGAAAAAGCAATACATCAAGCACAAAAGAGAATTAGGAGGAGACCTGTGTGACATTACAGGCTTCAGGCGTCTTCTGCTCCCCAGGTGACCCCTTTAAGAATAAGGGTACTATTAGACGGGCGATAGGGGCCCGATAACAACTGTAAATGAGCACCGATCTGCTAGATCAGCGCACGTTTACCGGGCCTATTACAAAGCCCAATAATCATTTAACAAGGGCTGCAGGGACATTGTTACCGATGACCTCGCAGCCCTTGCTTAAACGGTATACATTTCCGATCCACGCTCCAGGGCTGCTGCTGCGGTCCGCTTCTCCCAAGGTCCCGCGCGCTCTAACTTCAGAGCGGCCTGTCAGCTGAAAGGCCGCGGTGGTCCCAGCCTGTGATTGGCCGGGCGACCTGTCAGCTCAGACAGGACACTCTAAAGCTATAGCGCGCGGGACCCGGGGAGAAGACCGTAGCAGCAGCCCTGGAGCACGGATAAGTAATGTAGATCGTCAGTTGCCGGTCGCGCACCGCTATTACACGTAGCGATGCGTGGTCGGCGCCCAACAATTATAGGTTCTTACCTATATCAACGATCAGCCGATGACAACGATCATCGGCTGATCGTTGTCTTTATTACACAGAGCGATAATCGGCCGAATGGGGCCGATGCGGCCGATTATCGTTCCGTGTAATAAAACCCTAAGACAAACCATTGGCAAAGAAATGTTCACAAGAAGCGTAATAGATCTGGTCTATAAACCCCAGAGAAGAGGAGGGAGCGGAGATGATGAATCCTAATGGATCTTTAGGTTAAACAGCAGGAGCTCTCTCGCTCGCTCTCTCTCTCTCTCTCTCTCTCTATATATATATATGATGACATGAACGGTTAGTTGGATTTGTGTAAATTATTTGTTTGCAATGGAAAGTGATAAGAGTAAAACAATCAGCGGTAACAGGGGGCTATGTGCTGTATACAGAGTATAACATGTATCTGACTCCCAGGATTTCCAGTTTAGGTGTCAAATGCATCTGGGTATTTATTAAGCAGCAGTAACTGTGGCCGCATCAGGGCCGATTCTAGGTTTTCTGCTACCTGAGGAGACACCTGGGGGTCCCAGGATGTATGGTCCCCTACAGTCAGACCTGGGACCCCCTAGCTTGCCTTTCATCAGTGAGATTTTGTGTTATAACTTGCTGCCCTTATAACTTTGCCCTCTTGCTTTCTGATTTCTGGCCTCGCTGCTTTACACTGCATCGTATCTTGCGTGTTGGTGCCGCCCATTATACATATTTGATTGTTTGGATCAGGGCTCCTTTGTTGTCAGGTCTCATATATTGCTGGATGGGATGTGAGCCTGTGCTATAGCTAACACCTCTTGTCGTTGGGGATTGTTTGTACGTTCTGCTTTGTGGATATTTTTATCACTTATTATGTGATTATTGATAAACAGATGGTTAAACAGGTAATAGAAAATATATTATTTCCCAAAAGTTGGGAATAGCCAGGCATGACTGGTCATGCCTGGCAGACATTAAAGGGGTACTCCGCTCAAACATAACTTCTGATATGTTGCTGCCCATGGTGAGACTAACAATTCCTTCCATACTTGTTATTATCTATTCAGTCTCCTTCCCCCAGTTCTCAGCTGCTGCTTTCTGCTGAAAAAAACAAAAATCTTTGTGTGAGCTTTTCTCTTTGTCTCCCTCTCCTCCCCCCCCCTTCAGAGACAGCTGATGTAAACAAGTTCCTGGCAGGCTGTATCTGCAACATTGTAGCTTCTCTGTAATGCTGGGAGGGATAATCACAGTGATTTCATCAGCAACTTGACCTCAGAATACCCCCCCCAGCACTACAAAGAAGCTACCATGTTGCAGATACAGCCTGCCAGGGACTTGTTTACATCAGCCGTCTTAGAAGGGAGGAGGAGGGGGTAAGGGGACAGAGAGAAAAGCTCACACACAGATTTTTGTGCCCAACAGGCAGCAGCTGAGAACTGGGGGAAGGAGACTGAATAAATATAATAAGTATGGAAGGAATTGTTAGTCTCACCATGGGCAGCAACGCATCAAAAGTTATGTTTGAGCAGAATACCCCTTTAAAGTCAGAAAGTGAATGACTATGAGGTGTAGAAAGTCAATTCCCCATGATCTATACTGGATCTCGCCGATCTCTGGTTCTGATTACACATATATCACACATAGATCTTTGTTATTGCTAATTCCTTATATAACCTTTGCTTTAGAAGTGACTTTGTTACCGTGAGAATATTACATAGATTTACTTTCAGGTTTGAATTACTTTGAAGTAAATAGAGAAGATTTCGCGTTTCGCCTGAAACTTTGCCTGTGATGACACAGCAACATTTCAGTCATAGTTTCTGGTGGAGCGCGGGTCTCATACCGACAGGACTGTGCCGATTCTCCGCCCTCCTATCGATAGCGGCCGCTTCCCTGTTCAGTATTGCGAGAAGCCGTGCGATGCCCAGGTAGGTCGCCGCGCACTGTGCATTACAAGGCTTTTCACCATATTGGCGGGGGTCATAGACCTTGCCCGAAAAGCTGGAGTCTTACTGTATATGTAATAACACAAGGTAGAATTATTTCAAGCTGCCTGTGATCTGTTTACGACTATAAAGTGCTGTTTTATCGATGGGAAACAAATTTTTAGATGTCAAAAGATTTTCTAAGCAAATGAATCAAAATTTAAAGTGGTTGTTCACCGAAAAAATGTTTTCAAATCAACTGGTGCCAGAGATTTGTAATTTACTTCTATTTAAAAAAATCTTGTCTTGAAGTACTTATCAGCTGCTGTATGTCCTGCAGGAAACTGTTTATTTTCCAGCAGCTGAATACTTGAGATTTTTAACAGAAGTAAATACAATTCTCTGGCACTTTTTGGAACCAGTTGATTTGAAAGAATTTCTTTTTACTTTTTTTTTAGGGGGAACTCTTCCTTTAACTAAATAAAATTGGTGAGTTATCAACATGACGGTCTCTGATATTACAACTGGAATTATAGATTGTAAGCCCTGACGGGCAGGCTCCTCTCTCCCTATGTAATACCTAGCGGGCAGACTCCTCTCTCCCTATGTAATACCTGGCGGGCAGGGTCCTCTCTCCCTATGTAAGTCCTGGCGGGCAGGCTCCTCTCTCCCTATGTAATACCTAGCGGGCAGGCTCCTCTCCCTATGTAAGCCCTGGCGGGCAGGCTCCTCTCTCCCTATGTAATACCTGGCGGGCAGGCTCCTCTCTCCCTATGTAATACCTGGCGGGCAGGCTCCTCTCTCCCTATGTAATACCTGGCGGGCAGGCTCCTCTCTCCCTATGTAATACCTGGCGGGCAGGCTCCTCTCTCCCTATGTAATACCTGGCGGGCAGGCTCCTCTCTCCCTATGTAATACCTGGCGGGCAGGCTCCTCTCTCCCTATGTAATACCTGGCGGGCAGGCTCCTCTCTCCCTATGTAATACCTGGCGGGCAGGCTCCTCTCCCCCTATGTAATACCTGGCGGGCAGGCTCCTCTCTCCCTATGTAATACCTGGCGGGCAGGCTCCTCTCTCCCTATGTAATACCTGGCGGGCAGGCTCCTCTCTCCCTATGTAATACCTGGCGGGCAGGCTCCTCTCCCCCTATGTAATACCTGGCGGGCAGGCTCCTCTCTCCCTATGTAATACCTGGCGGGCAGGCTCCTCTCTCCCTATGTAATACCTGGCGGGCAGGCTCCTCTCTCCCTATGTAATACCTGGCGGGCAGGCTCCTCTCTCCCTATGTAAGCCCTCACGGGCAGGCTCCTCTCTCCCTATGTAATACCTAGCGGGCAGGCTCCTCTCTCCCTATGTAATACCTAGCGGGCAGGCTCCTCTCTCCCTATGTAATACCTGGCGGGCAAGCTCCTCTCTCCCTATGTAATACCTGGCGGGCAGGCTCCTCTCTCCCTATGTAATACCTGGCGGGCAGGCTCCTCTCCCTATGTAAGCCCTGGCGGGCAGGCTCCTCTTTCCCTACGTAATACCTGGCGGGCAGGCTCTTCTCTCCCTATGTAATACCTAGCGGGCAGGCTCCTCTCTCCCTATGTAATACCTAGCGGGCAGGCTCCTCTCTCCCTATGTAATACCTGGCGGGCAAGCTCCTCTCTCCCTATGTAATACCTGGCGGGCAGGCTCCTCTCTCCCTATGTAATACCTGGCGGGCAGGCTCCTCTCCCTATGTAAGCCCTGGCGGGCAGGCTCCTCTTTCCCTACGTAATACCTGGCGGGAAGGCTCCTCTCCCTATGTAAGCCCTGGCGGGCAGGCTCCTCTCTCCCTATGTAATACCTGGTGGGCAGGCTCCTCTCCCTATGTAAGCCCTGGCGGGCAGGCTCCTCTCTCCCTATGTAATACCTGGTGGGCAGGCTCCTCTCCCTATGTAAGCCCTGGCGGGCAGGCTCCTCTTTCCCTACGTAATACCTGGAGGGAAGGCTCCTCTCCCTATGTAAGCCCTGGCGGGCAGGCTCCTCTCTCCCTATGTAATACCTGGTGGGCAGGCTCCTCTCTCCCTATGTAATACCTGGCGGGCAGGCTCCTCTCTCCTTATGTAATACCTGGCGGGCAGGCTCCTCTCTCCCTATGTAATACCTGGTGGGCAGGCTCCTCTCTCCCTATGTAATACCTGGCGGGCAGGCTCCTCTCTCCCTATGTAAGCCCTGGTGGGCAGGGTCCTCTTGCCCTATGTAATACCTGGCGGGCAGGGTCCTCTCTCCCTATGTAATACCTAGCGGGCAGGCTCCTCTCTCCCTATGTAATACCTAGCGGGCAGGCTCCTCTCTCCCTATGTAATACCTGGCGGGCAAGCTCCTCTCTCCCTATGTAAGCCCTGGCGGGCAGGCTCCTCTTTCCCTACGTAATACCTGGCGGGAAGGCTCCTCTCCCTATGTAAGCCCTGGCGGGCAGGCTCCTCTCTCCCTATGTAATACCTGGTGGGCAGGCTCCTCTCCCTATGTAAGCCCTGGCGGGCAGGCTCCTCTCTCCCTATGTAATACCTGGTGGGCAGGCTCCTCTCCCTATGTAAGCCCTGGCGGGCAGGCTCCTCTTTCCCTACGTAATACCTGGAGGGAAGGCTCCTCTCCCTATGTAAGCCCTGGCGGGCAGGCTCCTCTCTCCCTATGTAATACCTGGTGGGCAGGCTCCTCTCTCCCTATGTAATACCTGGCGGGCAGGCTCCTCTCTCCATATGTAATACCTGGCGGGCAGGCTCCTCTCTCCCTATGTAATACCTGGTGGGCAGGCTCCTCTCTCCCTATGTAATACCTGGCGGGCAGGCTCCTCTCTCCCTATGTAAGCCCTGGTGGGCAGGGTCCTCTTGCCCTATGTAATACCTGGCGGGCAGGGTCCTCTCTCCCTATGTAATACCTGGCGGGCAGGCTCCTCTCTCCCTATGTAAGCCCTGGTGGGCAGGGTCCTCTTGCCCTATGTAATACCTGGCGGGCAGGGTCCTCTCTCCCTATGTAATACCTGGCGGGCAGGCTCCTCTCTCCCTATGTAATACCTGGCGGGCAGGCTCCTCTCTCCCTATGTAAGCCTTGGTGGGCAGGGTCCTCTTGCCCTATGTAATACCTGGCGGGCAGGGTCCTCTCTCCCTATGTAATACCTGGCGGGCAGGCTCCTCTCTCCCTATGTAAGCCCTGGTGGGCAGGGTCCTCTTGCCCTATGTAATACCTGGGGGGCAGGCTCCTCTCTCCCTATGTAAGCCCTGGTGTGCAGGGTTCTCTTGCCCTATGTAATACCTGGGGGGCAGGCTCCTCTCTCCCTATGTAAGCCCTGGTGGGCAGGGTCCTCTTGCCCTATGTAAGCCCTGGTGGGCAGGGTCCTCTTGCCCCATGTACCTGTCAGCCATTTGCCTTCATGTAATGTGTTTTTGATCTTGTATTGTTCCTGTTTGTTACCCCCCTATCTCTTGTATAGCGCTTTGGAATTAAGGGCGCTCTATAAATAATCAATAATTAAAAATATCCGTCACTGGCTCCAGGCCCCTTGTTTTTGCGGTCTTTTGGGGTCTGTCTTTACAAAGTAATGATCACTGTGGAAACTGGTGTAGTGATCTGCATTAAGGGCCTGTTCACACTACGGAATCAGTGCTGAAATCCCATGAAGTCCCATCAATTGTAAGGCTGTAAGTCGTGTAACCCCTCCTCTTATGTATACAGGGATCTCGCTATGTGGTACGAGGTATAAACATTCGGACAGATGTTGGTTTATTACCCGGTACACAACGCCTCACGTCTCAGTGATCTCTATGTTTATGTTCTGATGTTGAGTGACGGAATCCGCGGTGATTGATGCAATAAACTGATCCTACAGAATTTCATGTGACGCTACAGTGAGACGGGTTACACAGATTGCGCACGCTATGCTGTATATTGCATCCAAACAAAGCCGGGACTTTATGAAAGACGTGTTTGCACGTTAGCAGACCGCCGACTATTTACCATACATGATTGACAGGTTTACGCTGGTCTCATCAGTTCCCGACCTTCATGCGGTTCTGTGTGATTACGTCAGGCGACAAGATTCAGTGTTTACATTTTACTTCTAGAATGAATTTAAATAAAACCACAACACACCGACCACAGTCAGGAATCGGGATAAATCTGCTGAACTCCGACTCGGCAAATCCTCGAAGACGCCATAATTCAGTTATTGGCTCCTCCCTAAACACATGACCTCAGATATGTCGAGCAGGATAATGTAAAGCAGGTGTCCGTCCCCGGCAGCCAAATCACAGGCTAAGCCCCGAGCCATACGGAGCAGTACAGACGGACGACACAACATGGAATACATGCAGCATTAGGCTGCGTTCACACTACGTATATTTCAATCAGTATTGTGGTCCTCATATTGCAACCAAAACCAGGAGTGGATTAAAAACACAGAAAGGCTCTGTTCACACAATGGTGAAATTGAGTGGATGGCCGCCATATAATGGCAAATATTTGCTGTTATTTTAAAACAACGGCTGTTATATTGAAATAATGGCCGTTATTTACTGTTATATGGCGGCCATCCACTCAATTTCACCATTGTGTGAACAGATCCTTTCTGTGTTTTTAATCCACTCCTGGTTTTGGTTGCAATATGAGGACCACAATACTGACTGAAATATACGTAGTGTGAACCCAGCCTTAGGCTATGTGCACAGAGGGAATATTTTGAGACAACTGCCGCCCTTGCCCCAAAATAATGCACTGGATTGAACTTTATGGGAACAACAGCTGTTGGTCTCACACTCTATTTTACAACGGCCGTTCTTCTGTACGGCAGTGTAAAAAAAAAATTCCGGTTGCTAAAATGTGAAGAACGGCCGTTGTGCACACACTGTTCAGACAGCCGTACATGGAGTTCTATGGTGATTTGGATTGCAGGTTACACCCAAATGTGCCCCCAATCCAAATATAATCAAAATGATGTCCCCGAACCTGATATGGCGGTATCGGCCACAGGAACATGTCAAACAGCAGCTATTGTTTGACACTGCAAACCCCGTCCGTGTCACACAGTGGCCGCTGTTTTTACTAAGCGTGAACATAGCCTGAGGCTGTTTTTCAACCAAAACCAGGAGTGGATTGAAAACACAGAAAGGCTATGTTCACACACTGTTGAAATGTAGTGGATGGTCATTATTTAACGGCAAATAACGGCCATTGTTTTAAAATAATGGTAATTGACATTAAATGGCGGTCATCCACTCAATTTCAACAGTGTGGGAGCATAGCCTTTCTGTGTTTTCAAACGCTTTTTCGTCTTGGTTGAAAAATACTGACCAAAATACTGTGTGAACATGGCCCAAAATCATTGTAGGAAGGAGGTGGGGGGGGGGGGGTAATGAAAAAAAAAGACACCATGGTCACCTGTCCCCATGCCTGTGCTGCACTGCATCACCGGGCTCCCGTACCCCACCGGGTGTCCTCTTCTCTCAGTTTCAGAGTATGTCACGACCCGGGTTGAAATGTCACTAGTGGGTGGAACTTAGCCCGCTCAGCCAATTGGTGACTGTAGTGGGGTCCCACTCCGTCACTGAGCTAAGAAGACAGCTGGTTGGGGTCCAGGAGAGGGATATGGGATTATTTTCATAATTATTTGCATTAAAGTCAATGCAAGCAACGGCCATTTCACACAATGTATTATACAACGGATGTTGGCCATCAAAATAATGTTCATACATTTTATTTCTGGCTGTTGCCCATAGACTTCAATGCAATTTTTTATTTAAAACGGCCGTTGTTTTGCGTGCCAAGGGCTGTTGTTTATACGTTGTGGGAACATAGCCTTACATATCCTTTTTCCTAGTAGAGTATGGATGACCTATACATTTAAATCGCCTTTTAGTGATCTCAAACATTACACATTTCTATGACGGATTATGCAGGATATTGATGGATTATACTGGTAATATTCACGTCACACAATTAAATCAACGTTCACAATTAAAGGATACGGAACAACAATTGGTATATTTACACAGCGCCCACGTATTCCGCAGCACAGGGATCGCCATCAGTCGCTGCCCCAGGTAATCACCGAGGAAAGGGGCGAGACACCCTGAAATAATATACCGCATGCACAGAAGGGCGTCCATGGCTCAGACAGATACAACACCCCACAACATGAAAAAACCTGAAACAAAAGAACGCACATCCAAGAAATTATTATAAAATACAACTTTATTAAAGGGAAGGTGTCGCCTAAATTTTCTTTTACTGATTAGAGTCAAATACTAAAACTTGTTCTATTATTCTCATCTGTTTCTATTTTCTTAAAAAAAAAAATTTCCATTCTCTTTTTGTCCATTGTTATGGGGGCGGCCATGTTGGCTGGGCTGTTCTTAACAGCATTTAGTGACCCGCTTTACAGCAAGACTCACGGACATAGACACTGCAATGCTGTACAGATCACTTTACTGCAGCCTCCTCATCACCACAGACAACAGGAAGTCTCAGCTTAGTTTTAATCCCCAGTGGTGAGAATGAGAACTGCAAGATATCAGGATTTCATTTAATTTAATAATATAGATAGAAAAATGGAAAATTAGGAAAAATGTCACCAAAAATTCTAAAAAATGTGTTTAACATAAAAACCTTATTTACACAATAAGTCACTTTCTGATGACACATTCACTTTAAACTCACAAATAGAGATGAGCGTATTTATAGTATTTACAAAGTGAATCGCTTTGTTGGCTCGGCAGGCAACTTATCAGCTGCCTTTGAACTCCATGCTGCTTTTCTCTAGGTGATTGGAAAAGCTGGATCCAGTCCTGGGAAACTTCTCCCAGTGTATCCCAGGACTGGATGAATTCAGTAGATTTTTGGAATGTGGAAGAAAACTGAAGTACTTGGATCTTCTCACAATGTTTGCATGGGTTTCCTCCATGTTCAGTGCAGATGTTGCCCTTGATATGAACCGAAACCCCTGCAGTGCAAAGCAACAGTAACCACTTAGCCATGATGCTACTTCAGAAACCTCACCCTAAAATAAAGGGGTCTGACACTAAACACTTCTCAGCCAAGCAGCCCTAGATATAGGAATGAACTGTGCTGCAAAACCACACCCAAACCGAGGGTCAGGAGAGGTCCGTCTCTGGCGAAAATCAGTCAGTGGCGAAAAATCTCCTCAGCAACCCCTTTAAGGCCTCGGCAGGTTAAGTTTTCAGCATTTTCTTTGTATTCTACAGGGGATATAATTACTGTACAGTCCGTTCATGAGACACAACCACAAGCATTTTCTGTATAGGACAGTCCTTACAGTCCCCAAACAGTCCAAGGATTCCAGAAACATAGGGTTACATAGACTCCATCACCCCCGCCGAGTGCTCACACATTTCTACATCTCCCGACACAGAATACATTTTTTTTTGTGTTGTTCATCAAAGCTCTGATCTCACGAGAACATTATCATGACAAAAAGGTAAGGACGGACACGCTCCTATAACCTAATGGAAAAGGACAAAGAAACTAAAAGACATTATATAATCAATAAGATTTATTGAACAAGACAAGCTACAGATAACATTCAATGAACATTCATGAGTTCAGGAAGAAATCAATACATTCAATATATGAGGCTTTGGTCAAAAAAGATTTTAACATATCAAAACCTGTTACGTAGAGAATGAGAAGGAATTGCATAGATGGACTGGAGGAAGTGTGCGTGTGAAGGAACCCATAAGCATCGGACTACCTGAACCTGCCCAATGGGCCAGAACCCATGGAATAATCCCATCCAAGCTACAAAACAACTGTACGGTGTTAGTTTTCCCGTTTACCTGCTGACTTACTCATGGATAGAACTTTTCAGCAAGGGAAGAACACCAGCGTAGGTTTCATCAAGCTTAGGATTTTTGATAGAAAATGGCACAAAAAGACATTCAAAACCAGCATAACAGAACAGCATCCAGTACATAGTATAATAGAAGATTAAAATACAAAAAAAAAAAAACTACTTGCTCTCCTGTAGAAGCCGTCCAGTAATGTTTATTGCTAAATAGATATTTTTAAGCAGATTAGAAAAGGCAAAAATAAATGAACTAAGCACAAATGGTTATTCTGTAGCTTATCTATAACAAACCGCTTCGCAGAAAAAGTACCAAAAAAAAAAAAAAAAACAACAGGGGAAGTCCGGAGTTGGACATTTTTTTTTAAAAAGATTTGGGTAGGAGGTGGCTGAACATAACATGCACCTACATCCCCCGGCCGTCAGCCCCGCTCACACATCACAACCTGGGTCCCTGCTCAAACCTTCCTGCAGCCGGGGGACCGGGAATCGGAGCGGGGGACAGTGTACCCCAGTGCTGCAGCCGGGGAGGTAAGTGCATGTTGTTATGTTCAGCCGCTTCCTCCCCGGCTCTCCTTTAACACAAAGCACAAACCTCATCAAAGTGTCCATAGAGATCGGCTATTTTCTTGGTCTTTGATCTGAAACCTATGCTTCTCTAAAGGGCCCTATTCCAGGGGACGATTATCGTTCGCATAATCGTTAACGATGAACGATCCAAACAACCGCTATTACGAAAGACCTGAAATCGTTCACCCATTTACATGGAAAGATAATCGTTACTTATGATTGTTCTTGCGGTCGTCTTGTCATCGATACTGTGTTCGTCACTACTGCGAACGACCGAACAACTTCTTATTCAATGCGAACGAGCAACGATAAATATAGGTCCAGGTCTTATTAAACGATTAACGATTTCTCGTTCGGTTGTTAGTCGTTAACTGCTATTCAACCGAATGTTTATCGTTTAGATTCGAACGATTTACCGATAATCTTATCGATAATCGTCCGGTGGAATAGGGCTCTAACGGTTGGTAACTGCATGCTCGGTCAGCTGTAGAACGGTTATTCAATGACTGAGGCCGCACAGGTTGCAAACCACTAAGTTGGAACTAAGGGTAATACTTTTTTTTTGTAAATGTTATAATTTAATTGTATTGTTAGGAATTTTTTGTAGGCTATTAACCCGTGTTTTGGACTATAGGATGGACACCTTAAACAAACTACAGCCAACTCTTCTACAGAACGAAACTTCTGCTTACCAAAAAAAAAAATCTTTAAAAGGGGTCTGAGTGTTAAAGTAGTTTGCCAGTTGCATATATTGATGGAGAAGTCCGTCCACTTCATAAATCTCACAGGCGGCAGGGGAGAACAGAATCATTGCTTACCTCTCCCTGTTCTAGTGATTCACCACATGACAGGCCCTGGGACCCCGGTGGGAAAGCATTCCCTTCAGAGTTCGGATGTCACGAATTGGCCGTCCCAGCTGAAGGATTGAGTGCTCAGCCAAATAGTAACCGCAGTCATTGACCGGCTGGGTGGCATCAACCGGGAGGAGACATTAGCTCTGCAGGAGATCGCGGAGCCCGGAGTCAGTCCCAAAGTGACGATCCAGCACTGGAGAGGCGAGTTGGGATAGTCGGTTATGTTCCCCTCTGCCGTTTGAACATGGCCGGACTCCTCCTGAAAGTGAATGGGCAGCTAAGCTACAACCAAAGCATGGCCAGTTCCCAGTGAATGGCGCCATCTGCCTCCGACTCACGGCTGATCGGCATAGTGTCAGGCGTCTGAACCCCTCTGAACATAGACCGATAACCTAAATACCTGTAACTGAAAACCCTTTTAAAGCCTTAAAGAGAAGTCCGGATGCAAGATAAAAAACTGGTGGTGGGAACAAACTTTCCCAACGCACCTCTCCCCAGCGCAGACTTCTCAGTCTATACAAATGTTATAACTATGGTCTATGGAAAATGGCCCAATAATCAGAAAATTCAGTCCATTACCCTTTTTTTTTTTAGTACTAAACTGAGTTCTACATCACTGATTGTCATGCTTTGCCTAAAACAACTAAGAAACAAAAGGGTTCTCTAGGCTTATAAAACCAGGCCACTTTCTTCCAGAAACAGCACCATTATTGTCCCCAGTTTGGGGTTTTGCAGCTTACTTGCATTGAAGTGACTGGAGCTGTAATACCACACACAACTTGAGGACAGGGGTGGTGCTGTTTCTGCAAGAAAAGGGCTGTTTTTTCCCCCTAACTCTGGATAACCCCTTTAAGAAATAAAACCAATGTTACTAACAAAGTATAGAATTATCAAATATATAAACAAAAATAAAAAAAACACTAAGACAATGTAAAAAAAACAAACAGAACCTATTCGATGCCCATAGGCGGCCAATTAAGGATTCAAAATTGAAAACTAAATGTCGCCAT
This sequence comes from Dendropsophus ebraccatus, assembly GCF_027789765.1. Taxonomy (NCBI): domain Eukaryota; kingdom Metazoa; phylum Chordata; class Amphibia; order Anura; family Hylidae; genus Dendropsophus; species Dendropsophus ebraccatus. Next base: position 3,823,304 of record NC_091459.1, read on the forward strand.
ATCCCAATCTCTGCATCTAACGCATACTGTGCTTTTACTCTACCTGGTTCTATGGCATGAGACGAGTCCAATGATAGTTTATAGAGTTCTCTCTGCAGGGTGGAGGGATAACACCTGCTCATACTGCTGATGCTTCAGTCTTAGCGGCTGCATGATATAGAAAATATATATTTTTTTTATTACAATCTGGTGGATTGTTGGCTCAATAAGATAACTCCTATAATACATTACTAATTGTCTACAGAACGACTTATAACACGGGTGACAATACTATATATAAGGACACAGCTCTCATTCACCACTAATCTTAAAAGGGGTTGTCCAGCAAAAAAATACTTCCAAATCAACTTGTGCCAGAGATTTATAATTTACTTCTACTAAAAATCTCCAGTCTTCCAGTACTTATCAGCTGCTGAATGTCCTGCAGGAAGTGGTGTATTCTCTCCAGTCTGACACAGTGCTCTCTGCTGCCACCTCTGTCCATGTCAGGAACTGTCCAGAGCAGCAGCAAATCCCTATAGAAAACTTCTTCAGACTGGAAAGTATACACTACTCCCTGTAGGACATACAGCAGCTGATAAGTACTAGAAGTAAAATTAGTAAATTGAAAATCTCTGGCACCAGTTGATTTTTTTGCTGAACTACCCCTTTAACCATTGCTGTAGGTCTCTGTGTTTAATCCTAGGACACACAGAGGCTTGTCATATGTGATGATGCTCTGGTCCTTTCCTTCTAACCTGAGTAAAGTGGTCTCCTAAGCAGAGATGTGAATGGTTTTTTATGTAAGTGCCCTCGGTAATGGTAAACTAGAGGGAACAACTGATATACTCAAAAACTAATGTGATTGGTACTAGAGGAGGCAACGCACACGGCATGCCCGGCCTAGGGAGGAGCCACAAAAACATCCACACAAACTGCCAAAAAGATGATAAAACTGACTGTTTTTTATGGCCATCGGTCGCTTTGTGTCTTCCAGCACTTTCTCATGTGTATGTAACAGTGACGATCGCTTTGATCCAGAAGCCTAAGACTTAGGTTTGTGAGATGCATTAATATGACTCCAGGAGTGCAGTACAATAACTTAAAGGGGTTTTCTGGGCAAAACACACAGGAGCCATCTACAGAATAGCTGATCAGTCTCTGATCGGTGGGGTGCGTACATCCCTACGATCAGTCGGATCACAGAGTGAACAGTGCCAGAATCAGTAGTGGTAGCCTTGTGTAACTGCAGCTTAGCTCCTGTTCAAGTGAATGGCAGCTGAGCTGCTACAATGTGGCCTGGCCATTACACAGTGAATTGAGCTTCTCTATGTAGTGTGGCACATGGCTGACTGGCGTGGCGGGGATGCAGGGGGCCAGTCAGCGGCTGATGAGCTATACTTGTGAATCCCCTTTAATGCATCAGATCACTGTGAGGCCAGCTGCATCTCTACCTCTTCCTTGTTCATTCATTTTTTTAAAGAAATTAGGCTGAGGTACCGTGATATGATGTTATATATCTCTGGGAGGTGAGAAGTGTCTGGTCCTATATAATACTTTCGATTATAGCCTCTATACAGTACTTGAACAGTTCAATGCAGCGACTCTGTTCTCTATTAGAAAATGTGTAATGTTAGAAAGAGAACAGATGAAAGTCACCAAAATAAAAGGGCGACAAGCCTATAAATCCTGGTATACACGTCCTCCTCCATTCTTAACCGTTTAGATATTCTATAGGATCATATAAATTACTGTAGGAAACCGTCCAGTCTCTGCTATAGGTCCATCGGTGTAGAGCAAAGACACATTCGGCAAAGACCAAAATCACTTTAAGCAGATAGATTAAAAAAAAAGAAAAAAAAAAACACAACAACTAGTAGGTTACTCCTATTACATTCCTTCTAGAACAACGTCCCTCTAGTGTAGCTCACTGTGAAGATGGAGGAGCAACAAGATGATGGAGTCAGGAGCCCAAACTTGTAGAACATGGCGGAGTCCGACATGCAGAACATTGGTGGCTCTTAGATCATTACAGGTGACGTTTAATGCCCTGAGATTAGAGGCCGTGGTTCAACAATAGAGAGTGTCCACATACCAGCACCATCTTATAGTTTACCTATTTGGGCTATGCTTACACAAGGTACGGACAACAGCCGCTATTTGGCACTCAAAAAAAAACAGCCATTGTAGTGAGCATCAAACAACGGCCGTTGCTACACTGAAAATTGCATTGAAATCAATGCACAGTGTCCAGGAATAATTGACATGTCAATTTTTTACATGGTTGTACCACACTGTGTGAACGGACATTGTTTGACACTTCCTACAACGTCCGTTGTTTGTACATAGCCTTAAAACAAATCAGAAAATCAGTAATTTTTTTTTCCAAACACAAGTGTCACTTCAACCCTGGAGTATAATGTCTATGATAACTCCGGACCAGTACAATACACACAACACAATGTAATTATACAGTTCTTCAACTTTCTGCAGATTTTCTTCATTATACACACTGTAAAATGGTGCTCAAAGGACAGGCCCTTTAAAAGGGGTAATTCACCCAAAAGATTTTCTCTTTCACATCAACATTTGTAATTTCCTTCTATTAATAAAATCCTACCTACAGGACATACAGCAGCTGATAAGTACTGGAAGTGGTGGATTCTTTCCAGTCTGGAGAGTAGGAGCGGTTTTCTATGGGGATTTGCTGCTGCTCTGGACAGTTCCTGACATGGACAGAGGTGGCAGCAGAGAGCACTGTGTCAAACTGGAAAGAATACGCCACTTCCTGCAGGACATACAGCAGCTGAAAAGTACTGAAAAACTCAAGATTTTTTTAAATATTTGGTGAACACCCCTTTAACCATCACTAATTGTACCTTTCTAATTACATGTGACATGGATTACATAATGTAACCGTCCTCAGCGCTGTGACGATAGTCAGACGGTATGTATGAAAAACAGTGCAAATAAGTAAAGTATGGTTTCCCTTAGCAACCAGATCCCACTCTCATTCCTAGTAATACATGATTATCTAATTACCATGAAGACAATGAATTGTTACATGATAACTTATACGTATAAAATCAGCAAAAATATGACTCATTCCAAGGGATCAATTCTCAATCCCCCAAAGAACGGCCTAAAATAACTACATAGCAGATTAAAGTAATTTACCTCTAAGAGAAAACGTTGCAGCATCTACGTAGTTTCCAAAAGTCCTAAAACAGTCATGCTGGTTAAAAAGACGTAACAGCCGCGACGACAGACTGGCTGACGCTACAACAATAAATATGAATAAAAATATAAAATACACGGTATTCCGCCTGCACAGAGGACACACAAACTCAAGAGTGTACAAAATAAAGAGCTAAAAATGGCACTTTTTTTTTCCTGTACATAAATTGTGCAGTTTTCGTCATAACACTGGACATTGGTTCATGAAAAGGACGACGACAAACGTGATACAGCATCACCCGGGCGTGACGAGCAGCCTTTCCTGAGGAAATACAACTGGGAGGGGATTATTTTTTTTTTTTTTTTTTTTAGGAATGTATCTTACAAATTTAAATGAGAAAAGTGACCAAACTATGAGAATGTTTTTTTTTTTATGCACAATTTGAACGTCCCTCCTATGTGTAATGTTACCTCAATGGTTTACGATCCACATCAAGCCAGGTCTCTAAATATTGTTGGTAGAGATGAGTGACTTTACAGTATAAAAGGAAGTGAGGCGCTCCGGTAGCTCGGCACTCAGCTGCCTTTGGCCTGGAAAAGCTGGATACAGTACTGGGAAACAGGACAGGATCCAGCTTTCCCAGGCACCCGGAGTCCAGAGGCAGCCTGGTGATGAGTCGGCTGACACATTGTATTTCTTTTTCAATCAAGATCAGGAGCGGAACTGACAAGTCAAAAAATTATATTCAAAACATTTGCTCAGTTTCTGTGTTTTCAATCCTGACCAAAATACGGAGCAAAAATGCTGAGTGTTAGGGCGGGTTCACACTACGAAATTCTCGCGGACAATGTCCGCGGAATTCCGTAAGCTGTCCGCTGAAAGAAGTGACATGACACTTCCTTCAGCGTATAGCGGAATACGCCGGCCCATAGAATGGTGTCTATGGAGCCGGCGGAAAGGCGTCCAGATGTGCGGGCGGACAGCTGACGGAATTTCGCGGACATTGTCCGCGAGAATTCCGTAGTGTGAACCCGCCCTTACACAGTCTTTGCAATCAAAACCAGGAGTGGATTAGAAACACAAAACCAGGAGTGGATTAGAAACACAGAAAGGCTATGTTCCCACCCTGTTGAAATTGAGTGGATGGCCGTCATTTACTGGCAAATAACGGCCGTTGTTTTAAAATAACTATTATTATTTACCAATACAATGACGGCCATTCACTCAATTTAAACAGAGTGAGAACATAGCCTGTGTTTCCTATCCTCTCCTGGTTTTGGTTGCAAAACAATGAGCAAAAATACTGTGTGTGAGCATAGCCTTATACTGTAACATCATTCATCTCACATTGTTCCTTCCACAACGTCAAAATTACCCCACCTGCTCATCTGATGGGGCCGCTGCCAGCATATCAAGTCCACTTGCATCTTTTCTATTGTTAGTAGATGCTTTTTGCCTTTATGATATTCAGCGTTTTTATTACAGCCAGAGTCCGGGTGACAGAACCAGAAAGACATTTACCAACAGAGACAAATCTCTTCGCAGGTGCTTGCACTGAGAAGCTCAGCGGCTCTCGATACGCCGCAGCATTTGCGGCCGCAGTGTCACAGCCTAAACGGCCTCAATAAGAAACACAGCTGTAACCATATATTCAGCCACATGGACAAAGGCAGCCAGTGTCTGGAAGGACTTACTAACATTTACGGAGGCTATTGGCTGGTTTTTTTTTTACCACCTGAAATATTAGAAGAGAAAACCTCACAAAATAAAAAAACAAAGACACAATCACTATTTGATGATACAGTCCCTTAATAAGGATAAAAGGCAATTCAAACAGATCTTCGATATAATCCTTCCTGTTCTCCTTTAAGGCTTCCTGACACTACCAAGTTGTAGACTTCTTACACAAAGCTCTCAGAGCCCTCAGCATACATATCTGTAGGGCCCCATTTATATTCATAAGCCGATAGAGCGTGTACCCCAGGATATAAACAGATCATCGCTATATACCTCTGACTACACAGCAGAGTGCAGTGTGAATGCAGCCCTAGCAGTGTATAGACAGGACTCTATACCGTTACCTCTATACCTTCATACCTTTTGCTTTGGTTAATTGATTGAAAGTAAAGAGAGATCTCCATGGCTGATATGTCAGTGCTGTAACCCAGAGCTTCCATTACACGGATAGTGAGAGGCTTTAGACAATGCCGGCCACAGTACTTCTGCTTGGTCACATCCATTTTATAAATTACAATAGCTATGAGTTGTGGCAAACAAAACTACAAATAGCGAGAACTGTGGGACGCCTGACAAAGCTGCTCATGAACGTCATACAACTGGAGGAGTTGATGGGAAGTCTTCTGTGTCTTAGCGGAAACCTTGTGCAATAGAAGCTTGGCGCCACAGAATGCTGCTGCACGGTGTGTCACAAGTCGGGGAGACAAGGGTCAGATGGGACATTTAGCGCCATGGTGCATCAGCAATGGGGGGGGGGTCTTTAGTCTTTTGAGCATCAATGGCACAATGGATACATTTATCATCGTCAATAGTAGGAGCCTGCAAGAAAGAAAAACATTTAGTCATTGTGGTAAAAAAAAGAAACAGGTTCAGACAATGAAATATTCTGCTCCATTTATCACACTGGCCTCTATATACTTACACCTTACACTGTTACACTGCTACTGGGGCCATGGGACACCAAGATCTTATTCTGAGGCCACAATATTAACCCCTTCAAGACTGAGCCCATTGATGCACAGATGTCCGGGTCAAACTAATACAATCTTCCTCCCCGCCTTCTAAGAGCCATAGCGCTTTTATTTTTCCACCTACAGGGCTGGTTGGGGTGTCATTTGTTTGCGCCATGATCTCTAGTTTTTATTAAAATCATATTGGTGTAACAGAAAAATTTTGATCGATTTTTATAAATTTTTTACTGATATATAATTTTTAAAAAAAAAAAATCCATTTTCGCCATTCACCAGGCGGGAACAATAATGTTATATTTTATTAGATCGGACAATTTTACACACTACGATATGTAATATATGTTTATTTAATTTATTTTTTTAAATATATTTTTATAATAGGCAAGGGGGTATATTAAAACCCCTTAGCGACCCATGACGTATCTGATACGTCATGGCGCCGCGGGGGGTGTTCAGAGCGGGGTCCCGCCGGGACCCCGCTCTGAACGGCGCTGATCCCGGCTGACACGTGCAGCCGGGCAGTGCCTCTGTTAGCCGGCGCGGGTCCCTTTGCCGCGCCGGCTAATTAAGCACTTCAATGCAGCTGTCAAACCTGACAGCTGCATTGAAGTGCTTTATGCACACTATCCCTGGTGTCTAGTGGGTCGGATCTCCCCCCAGCGATGCGATCGCGGGGGGAGATCCGTTCTTCTGCCCGTGCCGGGCCTCAGCGTCGGAATGACGCTGATCCCGGCTCGGCAATAGATTGCTATGGCCTGCAGCAGGCCATAGCAATCTATGACCGATCTGATGGATCTTTGCTGTGTATATACACAGCATTGATCTCTATGAGAGATCAGTGCTATGTATATACAAGCCCCCCAGGGGGGCTTCTAGTCCATGTAAAAAAAAAAAGTAAAAAAGTGTTTTTATTAATAAAAAATCCCCTCCCCTAATAAAAGTCCAAATCACCCCCCTTTTCCCATTTTATAAATATAAATTAATAAATAAATAAACATATTTAGTATCGCCGCGCGCGTAATCGCCCGAACTATTAATTAATCACATTCCTGATCTCGCACGGTAAACGGCGTCAGCGCAAAAAAATTCCAAAGTGCAAAATTGCGCATTTTTGGTCGCATCAAATCCAGAAAAAATGTAATAAAAAACGATCAAAAAGTCGTATATGCGCAATCAAGGTACCGATAGAAAGAACACATCATGGCGCAAAAACTGACACCTGACACAGCCCCATAGACCAAAGGATAAAAGCGCTATAAGCCTGGGAATGGAGCGATTTTAAGGAACGTATATTTGTTAACAATGGTTTGAATTTTTTACCGGCCATCTGATACAATATAAGTTATACATGTTATATATCATAGTAATCGTAACGACTTGAGGAACATGTATAACAAGTCAGTTTTACCATAGGATGGACGGCGTAAATGCAAAACTCCCCGAAATCAAAACAAATTCGTTTTTTCAATTTGACAGCGCAAATGATTTTTTTCCGGTTTCGCAGCATATGTTATGGAAAAATAATGCCGGTCATTGCAAAGTACAATTGGTTTCGCAAAAAATAAGCGCTCATATACGTCTCTAGGTGAAAAAATGCAAGCGCTAGGGACTTTTAAACTTAAAATGGAATAAGCAAAAGCGCAAAAACGAAAATAGGCTTTGACCTTAAGGGGTTAAACTTTTATTGGGAGGGGGTTATAAGGTTTTTTTTTTTTTTAATGCTTTTAAAACTTTTTTTATTTTTTATTTTCACTTTAAAACATGCAATCAATAGATTGCATATACTGATCTATGCTATGCCATAGCATAGTATAGATTAGTGTTATCGGCGATCTATGCATAGAGCCTGCCTGAGAGCAGACTCTAAGCACGGATGGCCAATCCGACAGGACGGAGGTAAGAGGATTACCCCCGCCTATTGGTGCAAGTGATGGCTGCGGGGGTCCCGATCACTCAGTAACAGGAGCTTGTCCTGTCAATGAGTACCTTAAATGCCACGATCGCAGCTGCCTCTCATTATCCTCTGCTCCCGGGACACTGATGTCTGTGGGCCGCTCTCACTGTAGCGGTCCCGCACACATCAAACCCCTTCACAATCAGGAACGTATATACATACAGATTGCTGATGTGAAGGGGTTAACATTCAATGAGTTGGGGTAGAACCTCTGAGACCTTCACCACACCATTTCTTCCTCCCACCGAGAATGACTTTCTCTGCTTTAGACAACATCACAGAACAGAGGACAACAGCATCAGAACACCGCTCTCCTAATCTGATAGTGTTTTGATGCTGTTGTCCTCTGTTCTGTAATGTTGCCTTAAGCAGAAAAGGCCCCGAACCTGGAATGCAGACGTGCCAAGTACAGCTGCTTATGCTATTAAAGAGTTGTTCACCAAAAATCTCTCTTTCAAATCAACTGGTGCCAGAAAGTGCCACAGATGTGTAATTTACTTATATTCAAACATTTCCAGTCTTCCAGTACTTATCAGCTGCTGTACGTCCTGCAGGAAGTGGTGCATTCTCTCCAGTCTGACAGCGCTCTCTGCTGCCACCTCTGTCCATGTCAAGAACTGTCCAGAGCACAAGAGGTTTTCCATGGGGATTTGCTATTGCTCTGGACAGTTCCTGACATGGACAGAGGTGGCAGCAGAGAGCACTGTGTCAGACTGGAGAAAATGGACCACTTCCTGCAGGACATACAGCAGCTGATAAGTACTGGAAGACTTGAGATCTTTAAACAGAAGTAAAATTACAAATCTATAAAAGTTTCTGAGACCAGTTGATTTGAAGGAAAAATATTTTTGCCAGAGTACCCCTTTAAAGGTGTTATCTAGCTCTACAAAAACATGGCCACTTACTTCCAGGGATAGCAACACTCTTGTCTCCAGGTCAGGTGCAGTTAGCAGTTAAGCTCCATTCACTTCAATAGAACTAAGTTGCAAAACCTGCACCCAAACTGGAGACAAGAGCGGTGCTGTCTCTGGAAGCAAGGGGCCCTGTTTATGTAGCACTGGAGAATCCCTTTAACGTGACTGTTAGAAGCCGCAGTATTAGGTACAACCACATATACAGACGAGCCCTGGTGGCCGTTAGACATTGAAGGGGATGTGACATATTACACATAAAACCTATTTATCTACATTCTTCCCACCTTTATGGGAGGACTCGGACTTTGAACCAGGTCTTGGAGAGCTATGAGGGTTACGGTTCATGTAATCGGGTCCATGATCTTCACTGTGATCTTCATCCGGTGCTGGAGGGAGCGGCCTGCGGAATAAGGAGAAGCAGAAAGCAAAAAGTTCTGTCAGTCAATTTCATTAAACTTCCTCAGTTTCAAGATCTTAGCTTGGAGTCATTCATGGTTTACGGCCAATTGCTATAACCCCATCCGGTCATTCTGACTGACACACAGGTGTACAGGACACATGGACAAAATAAGGGGCGTTTCTGAGGTGAAAACTAAGGGGGACACTTACTATTGAGTATGAAACATGCAGTTTTGTTTGTTTTTTCCCCAGCCAAATAGGACTGAATTATCCAACTTTTAGAATATTCTCAGAATATTCATAAAACTTGCACAAGCATATTCCCCTGGTACTGACAAGACGTAGGCCTGCACCAGTTTGTGCAAATCCTGTAATATGCAAATATTTGGGTAAATACTCAAAAAAGGCAAACTAAAAAAAAAAAAAAAGTTGCATCTAAAAAATATTCGCCCATGGAATACTGGTTCATAAATCGAACTTACAATGTACAATGTCTGGGCTGGCACCATGCACCATAATACAGAAGGAAGTGAGAGCTCTAACAATCTGAAAATGACACAAACAAAAACGCAAAAATAACGGCCGGCACCTCACAAATAACTCGCCATTTATGTCAATACATTTTTCTCGTACATTATGGGTTATTTGTCAGGTGCAGTCCATTATTATCAGCTTGTCTCCCCATTGACAAGCAACTATTTTTGGGGAGGTTCCGCACATGTGTAATGTGTTCAAAAACCACTTGAAATGTAAAAGCGCTGGAAAGTATCCACTAAAATAGAGGCGGCTTGTGGAGCTGTTTTCTGAGGAGGATTTTATACATGTGGGTTTTTTTTTTTAACTGTAATATGCAAAAAATGTTCAGCGGAGCCTCAGTTATGAGTCTCAAAACACAGGACTAGCCAGATATCCCTCTATGCAAGGAGCTAGGAAAGGGGTGGCTCCTGTATGGAGACCAAACACCACCATATTAAGTGGCCCTATCAGTAAATATCCAACTCAATTACGAGTCTGATGATGATATGACTGGGGAAATACCAAAGCCAGATATCCATCCACATCCATCAAGGTCTGGCCCCTCATCAGTGTGGAGCAGGATTCTGGCTAGGTGGGAATAATGACTAGTAGACCAATATGGCAAACATATCACTGATCTCAGGGAGACCAGACAAAGAAGACACTGTCGACTGCCGGTTAAATACTGGCTGGAAAATACAATATGCAAAAAGGTCAGTGGAGCTGCAGTTACGAGTCCCAAAACACAGGACTAGCCAGATATCCCAAGGGATGGCTCCTGTACGGAGACCTTTTCACTTATTGTTTCTCAGGAAGCAATGCACCTAGGATTTCACTGCATTGAGCGCTTTGGATCCAGCGATGACAGTGTCTTCTTTGGCTGGTCTCCCTGAGATCAGTTATCTGTTTCCCGAATGGCTCTACTAGGCATTGCTTCCACCTAGCCAGAATCCTGCTCCACACTGATGAGGGGCAATGCCCACAAAACAGCTGTCTGTGGATGGATACCTGGCCTTGGGTATTTCCCTGGTCATATCAGACTCATAATTGGGTTGGATATTCCCTGAAGGGGACACTTTATGTTATGTAACGGTTATTGGTGGTCTCCATACAGCAGCCGCCCCTTTTCTTGGCCCTTCCCTGTAGGGATATCTGGCTAGCCCCATGTCTTGAGACTCATAAATGAGGCTTTGCGGACCCTTTTGCATATTTATGTTACCCAGGGGGCAATGCACCTAGGATTTCCCTATATTGGGTGCTTTAACCAGCAGCCAACAGTGTAGTCTTTGGCCGGTCTCCTTGAGATCAAAGATCTGTTTGCCGTATTTTTTTTTTAACTGTGTGAACAATGTTCCAGGTGCATCCATCATAGGACAAGACCAGGACACATTTTCATTGACTGTAATGCAGGTTCCCATCATATAACAAGCACAATTCATGGAAACCTTGAGGAACTAATACAGAAAGCAGCCAGTAGTAGATTTGATCAGTCACAAACCACACTGACATTTCTGTATTGGAGCAAACCATGTAAATTTTTCAAATACTAAAGGAGTAGTTAAAAAAATTTAATTTACTTCCATTAGAAAGTCTCCAGTCTTCCAGTACTTATCAGCTGCTGTATGTCCTGCGGGAAGTGGTGTATTCCTTCCAGTCTGGAGAGCAAGAGAGGCTTTCTATGGGGATTTGCTGCTGCTCTGGACAGTTCCTGACATGGACAGAGGTGGCAGCAGAGAGCACTGTCAGGTAGGAAAGAATACACCACTTCCTGCAGGACATACAGCAGCTGATAAGTACCGGAAGACTGGAGAATTTTTAGTAGTAAATTACAAATCTCTGGCAGCAGTTGATTTAAAAGAAATATTTTGTTCGGTGAACAACCCATTTAATTCTTTATATGTTCAAAGGATAATCTCACCTGCTTTTACTAAGCTATTGAGTCCTTCCGACCAGAAATATGAACAAACTACAACAACTATTACAATAGGACCAATATCTAGGCCGCACTGGTGACATTGTGGACAATAAACAGCTCCAAAGTTCACATTTTTATCTCCACAAACAGAGATTTATCAGAACTAAGTACAAGCCGAGAATCCGTCTGTAGGAACAAGGCGCCAAACTCAAATGGGATTAAGAACAAATAAATACCGGCAACTCTGGACTAGTGATGTCACGATACCAGAATTTTGAGTTCGATACCAATACTTAATTTTTTATTTCGATACTCGATACCAATTCGATACCCAAGTATGAGAAAAAGCTACACCCCCAACTGTTTTTATGCTGTTATGGTCTTCAGGTCGGCACTATTATGGTGACAGCAGGTTATGGGCTTTTTATTTGATTTTACTATCTTAGAAATAGTTTACATTTTTTTTAAATAAAAGAGCTTAAAAAGTTGTCCTACTCTGACTACTGTGACTACTCTAACCTCTCATGTTTTGCCCTGTATGGCTGTGGTGTGCGGGATTATTTTCTGCACTGTGATCTGCAGTTTTATTTGGTATCATGTTTGTATATATGTGACCTTTTGATCACTTAATGAATTTTTTTGGGGGGTGACCAAAAATCATAGTAAAAATATAGTAACCTATATGTAGCTATCCCTCTCGTAGGTAGCCCACAGAGTAGTCAGCTCCCTGTAGTAAGCACCCCCTCTATAGTCAATCCCCCTGTAGTGCTGCAGACTGGAGAGGCGATTCTGCTGAGGGTTGTAGTACATCAGACAGGAAGTATTCACAATGCTGGGAGTGATGGTGCTTGTAATATTCTGTTAGTTAAGATCCAGATGTCTACAGGTTAGAATGGTGGGAATGTTAGTGTCCCAAGCAGGACTGATTATCTGCTGAGACTTGTGGTGCCCCCCAGCAGAGGAGACCCCTTTAATAACATGTCAGGTAGAAGAGGTTAAAAAAAAAAAAGAGAAAAAGAACAAAGTGGGCCCCACAGGTATACACAATAATAAGAAAGGGTGCTACCGTGTACCCTATACACTAATACCAATGGAACAAAACAAAAAATGACAGAAATATAGGATATATAAATCACAGTGCACACCAATGAAATGTAATTAAAATAGCTTCATTAAGCCGGCTAATGGTGCGTTTACACAGACAGATTTATCTGACAGATTTTTGAAGCCAAAGCCAGAAACAGACTATAAACAGGAGACGGGTCATAAAGGAAAGACTAAGATTTCTCCTCTTTTCAAATCCATTCCTGGCTTTGGCTTCCAGAATCTGTCAGATAAATCTCTGTGTGCAGGCACCATTACAAAAGAAATGATAAAAGCAATTAAAATGGTATGAACGGCAGCAGCCTCATAAATCAGGCCGTGCTACACTACTACAAGTCTTGCCACATGCAAGCCTTTACCTAAGAGGACGATAGAGCAAATAGTCAGAAAATGCATAATGGTATATAGCAAAAAAATTCAAATGATATCACATGCAATACTGACAAAATCCCACCTGCTAAATCTATGTCCCCATGTAGTAGTGGAGGAAAAAACTGCACGGGTATCGCCACCACGTCCTGACGAAGCCATAATATGGTGGCGATACCCTAGAGTTTTTCCTCCACTACTACATGGGGACATAGACTTAGCAGGTGGGATTTTGTCAGTATTGCATGTGATATCATTAGAATTTTTTTGCTATATACCATTATGCATTTTCCGACGATTTGCTCTATCGTCCTCTTAGGTAAAGGCTTGCATGTGGCAAGACTTGTAGTAGTGTAGCACAGCCTGCATTATGAGGCTGCTGCCGTTCATACTATTTTAATTGCTTTTATCAGGTAGGAGAGATCATATATAGGGGAGGTGGGAAGGGTGGCATAATGCTGTCAGGATGGCCCTGGCCCGTCTTCCTGCTCTGATGAATCTTGGACACACACACCAGAGTCCTTGCCGGCAGAATGGAGAAAGGAGGCTATCATTGCAGGAGCCGATAGGGTTAAAGACCACAACACAAGACATGTGTGCCTTATCATCCCCTGCACTGATAACCTCCATTCTGAGGCTGCGGGGAAGCTGCGGGACCCTGGTGTGTGTGTGTGTCCGAGGGTCATCACTACAACAAGACTGTCCCTCCACCCGCGGACCCCCTCACCCTGCAGCAGGCTGCAGTCATTAGCGGAGGGGATCTGCTACACATAGTAGCCGACCCCCACTGCTTCTGGAACGGGTCAGATGCTGCTGTCAGTGGGACAGCGTCAGCTACAGCTACATAGGCGGCACATGCGATCGCTATGTGCCGGCTATAGCTTATCACTGCTGTGAGCGGAGGGAGGGGAGGGACGGAGGTGGTGACACCAGGGGGCAGCACCCAGAGAACATGGCCAGCGCTCAGTTAGCCGCCGGCCATGTTCTCTGCTTTCGATACCAGGAAATCCTGGTACCGAACCGTATTTTTGCCCGAAATATCGATAGTAGTATCGATATTTCGGTGCATCGTGCATCCCTACTCTGGACACCTCCTACTCTTCTGCTTTGCTATTCTTCACACAGTCTTCTCTAATATATGGCAATTTATAACAGAAATCAGTTTTTTTCTATTTACCTATAGGGTTTATCACTCCGGGAGCGGTGTTGTTCTTCTCTGGATCGTGGTCTGCCATGATCATAGGAATTCAACTAAAGCAAAGAATAATTGTTAATCCACATACAGAGAAAGAAAAAAAATGGGAGGACTAAATGCCAAGATATGAAACCAGCACTGAGAGTTACAATGCAACTTTACTACTCTAACACTCTCCTCTTATCTATCGGCATGGTGCGGATTGAAGAGGCAGTATTGTCTGTGCCTCTGGAGTGGAGATAGTGGTTCAGGTGGAGCTACTGGTCCATATACTTCACCTCTACATAAGGCCTTATTCACACGCCCTGTAAAGTGGTCTGTTATTGCGGATCCGCAGTCATGATTCAACTTAGAGCACATTGATATAGACACACCATCAGTTTTATGGATCAATTTTGATCCATAATATGCTCTGTACAAAAAAAAAAAAACTGTCCTAGTGAAGCATGGATCAGCCCATAGGACTCTACAGGATATGTGATTTTTACGGATGATCATCTGTGATGTTGATAAAAATCACGGATGAAAACATGTTCAACTTTATTACTAGTACTGTTCACATTTTACGGAAATGGATGCACTGACTGATGCAAATATGGATGATTTTCCATGGATCACAGAGAAAGAAAAAAAAATAGTAGGAAGTTTTGTGACCCAGAAAAATCACTGAACCTGTGAAAGAGGCCAAAGAGCGGACTCTAAAACCCACCTGGTGGAGCTCTATTAGACATCAGAGCTTCCCAGGTGATGGCGCTGGGCCTGGAGGAGCCGACACCAGTGAGTGATGCTGCTGATATCGTGAAGTTGGCCAGGTATAGTCAGTGGCTGGACGGCCTGGGATTTATTATATGTGCACAGTGTTGCCTATCTCGTATATGTTTTTCCTTGCATGGCTAAATGAAGCTGAAGTTTATTGAGTGCCCACACAATATTGCGATCCCAGTGAGTGAGTAACACCCAGATACTGCCTAAGCACAGGGACCATATACTCATAAATATAAATCAGGGGTGTCACACTCGCTGGGCAGCCAATGCTTTAGGTCTCCAGGCATGATGGGATTGTAGTTTTGCAGCAGCTAGAGGACCACGAGCGTGACACTTGTGCTATAGATAGTCTTACAAATATGGCTGTTTAAGAAGAACTCCGATCTCATTTCACTCCTACCTCCCTCTCATCTGGCCTTTTTCGGTCGGCCATCTTTTCCCGTCCTTTAGACTTCTTATAGGATTGTTGCTCTTTCTCCATAATCCACCGAGCCAGTTCCTAGAGAGTTGTACAAAACAGATTTTCCCATTATAAGATCTTTGGCACAATTCATATCATATTACAGAGCGTCCATAAGCGGCTACTTGAACAAGTGAACTCCTACTGGGCAACTACAGACAGGCATCTTACAGGAAATGTTGTTTAAAGGCAAAAAAAAAAACTTTTTTTTTTTTTTTTTTTTTTTTTTATCAACTGGTGTCAAAAAGTTAACAGCTGCTGTATGACCTGCAGGAAGTGATGTATTCTCTCCAGTCGGACACAGTACTCTCTGCTGCCACCTCTGTCCATGTCAGGAACTGTCCAGAGCAGGAGAGGTTTTCTATGGGGATTTGCTGCTGCTCTAGACAGTTCCTGACATGGACAGAGGTGGCAGCAGAGAGTACTGTGTCCGACGTCAGAGAACACACCCCTTCCTGCAAGACATACAGCAGCTAACTGGAACAGGAAAACTTGAGAAATAGAAGTAAATTACAAAATCCATATTAAACTTCCTGAAACCAGTTGATATGAAAGAAAGATTTTCGCTGGAGTACCACTTTAAAGGGTAATGTCATAATCCTATTAAGCACAACATGCAAATGGCTACTATTTTACCCATGAACGGTCATACATTGTTTAAACAGAGCAGAACAGCAGCAGTTGTTTGCACTTAAGTGGCCGGAAATAATTGGCACGTCAATTATTTTCATGGTCATACCAAATACAGTGTGAGAACGGCCGTTGAGTTCAATGCAGTACATTATTTTAAGGCAAGTATGGCTGTTATTTCAATAGCCAACAAAGGCCGTTCTTGTCTTAAAAAATACACTGTGTAAACATAGCCTAAAAGAGGTGTTAAAAAAAGATGTCTTGTAAACATGACATCATCTCTTTATACAATCGCCCAATGATCAGCAGATCGATGGGGGGGTCCAGCTCACAAAACCACCAACAATTAGTAGGGAAGGTTTCATCCTCCAATTCAGACACTTATTTTTTGCTTCTTAGTCATATTACATTCAATTCCCACCTCATCTTGTGCCAATTGTGCCGCTCTGTAATCCTCAGCATTCACCTAGGAAAGAAAAAAAGGGATCACATTTTATTTAAGACACAAAATATCCCAAATTACTACTACTACTACAACAGGTTTTTCCCCTTTAAAAACAACCCCCCCCCCCCCCCAAAAAAAAAAAAAAAAAAAAAGCTGAAAAACATGGGTTTTCAGGACTTCTGAAATCAGCTGGCATCTAATCTACAATAATGACCGATTAAGTTAATTCTCATTGTCCATCTCCTCTTCCTTTAGATCTATGGATATGACCCCTGACAGTGAACCACAGCACAGTGCCACCAGCTGTAAAGCAGACATCTGGGGTGGGGGGGATTTATTAAGACCTGTATGCCAGTTTTTGGGTGTAAAAAGAAATATCGAAAGTCTCATTGTGCGCCGGAGTTTTAGACGTTTATGTGTTCTAGGCCCAATTGTACCTTGTTTGGCAGGGGTGCAGTTTTGGTACAAAACTGGTGGTTTAATGTATGGAGTTCTTAGAAATTTATTATAGGTGACTTTAAAAAGTTGTCTTAGTATTCTAAGTAGAGACTGGGTACAAGTGGCAGCCACATAGGTCTGCTCTTTTCTTAATGTTTTTTTTTAAAGGAATAGTGTTGCTTCTTTTTTTTTTCTTTTTTTAAATGTAATTATAAAAAAAATAAGTGATTTAGTATTTTTTATTTTTTCCTTGGCATGTGGCATCAGTATTTTAAAACACTGATGTCTGTACAGGGGGCTGCCTCGTTGAATAGTGTCTGTGTATAGTGTCATTGCACGACACCTACAGTACACAGACGCTGTACGGCACCCACACAGAGTTGAAGTGAACGGACAGAGTCTTTCATAAGCTGTGTGCTACACGTGTACAAAGACATGTGCAGTACACAGCTGTGGGAGGGTGGTGGTGCCATTGTAAAGAAGCCTGCACCCTTTACTGTGGAAAGTAATGTGTGCAGCCAGATGTTACCTGAGCTGCAGTGTCCGTGCGCACACAGCTGATGCCTGTCACCTGGTAAGGATAGTGACATAGGAGAAGGGTTGGTGGGTAAGGAAAGTGACATAGGAGAAGGGTTGGTAGGTAAGGATAGTGATATAGGAGAAGGGTTGGTAGGTAAGGATAGTGACATAGGAGAAGGTTTGGTAGGTAAGGATAGTGACACAGGAGAAGGGTTGGTAGGTAAGGATAGTGACATAGGGGAAGGTTTGGTAGGTAAGGATAGGGACATAGGAGAAGGGTTGGTAGGTAAGGATAGTGACATAGGAGAAGGGTTGGTAATATGGGAAATTATTTAGCTTTACTAGATAAGGGGTTTAAACAATGGAGACTGCACATTTTGGGAATAAGGAATCCTCTATCTAAGTATTGTATCGGCAGTTCTGTGTTAGCAAAGACTTAAGAAAAGCCACTAGTGCAGCAAACTCAACGCACATTTGTGGAGACGCTACAGTATTGCAATGGACGTCCTATGTCTCTGAGCACAGCACCAATGCACAATATTAGGTGGTTTGCTCCTCACAAATATTGTACATCTTCCTCTAGTGGAGTTAACAAACAAAGAGGGAGAATTAAATGATTTACCATCACTTATTGAGGGAAAACTGAACAGTTTGAAGCAATCCCAGACATCAGGCAGCCCAGGACACATCACAGAGGCCCCGGGCTGCCTGAACGACAGCTCAGCTCCCTGTGATCTCGCTGAACCACCAATGAGAGATGCCAGCAGCATATAAATGCTGCAGTTTTGACAGCGGAATCTAAATGGTCAATTAGCCACCATTCTGAGAACCGGCTTACGGCAGCGCGGTACAGGGAGGGCTTGCGTCGTGAGCCTGTCTGTACCCTCTTCATGACAGTTTGACTGGTATATCCATTATCTGTCGTTAACCGGTTAAGGCTATGCTCACACACAGCAATGGAGGACATTTACTAAGGGAGTGTAATGTGTGCGACTAATGTGGGTCGGTGTTTATTGTGTTCCAATATCTTGCGTGTGATTTATGGAAAAGTCACACTGTCATAGTAAAAAGTCCTAAAAAAAAAAAAAGTTGCAAATAAATTCCCCTGGTACCGACCAGGCGCAGGCCTTCGCCGGTTTTTGCAACTAGAAAGTCGCAAATTATAAATTGGATGCAAATCCCGGATTATGTGAATTTTTGGGTGAATACTCAAAACAGTGAGATAATAAAAAGTTGCATAAAAAATAATAAATTAACTCGTAGGATGCTGGTTCATATATAGAAATTAGACAAAAAAAAAAAATGGGTGAAAAATCCAATTATTCACCTAAAATTTTCCCCAATGTGTGAACAGGTGAAAAAAAGAAAAACAAAAATACTTTTTTTTTTGCAAAAGCAGGTGGCAAATAGTGAGTGTGTTCATGGTTTGGACGGTTGTAATTAATCATGGATGTTATTCTATACGGTATGTGCACTGCCGGTCAATTTAGCATTGACATATGAAGTGATTATATTGAGAATACGGCTGTATTATGGTATTATTTTACTGTGTGTGAACAATAGACAATGTCTTCTCAGTAAACTCTGCATAGTACAACAGTACAAGAAAATATAAGAAACTTTGTGACTCCTTATCAGACGGAGAAGAAAAAGAAAAAAAGATATCATCCTAATATTAGTCGACGTTACCCTTATCTCTTCTTCCTGAAGTCTCCTGGCAATTTCGGCATCCCGCACGTCTCGATTCTTACCACCTGGCCCATGTTTAGCCTGAGGGCTCTCTCTGTGTCCTTTTGAGCGATGACCTAAATCACAATCATAATGGATCGGATCTGTTATAAAATGACATTATACTCCATATTATATACATAGATTTCTATTACAACTGTTTTACCCAATTTCACTGGTGTAGAATATTTATATTACAGCACAGGCAAAAAACGGGGAAAATACCTCGGCCAAGAGGCTCTAATGTGGTCTGGAGATTTATAAGGAATCAATGATATATCAGGATGTGATCAGGACCGTGGAAATGGGGCAAATCAGTTGCATTAATACAATACCATATAAAACCAAAAGAGTTGACGCACACATCATGCAAATCGAGTTGAGTTGATTAAAACATACAAAACTAAAAAGATAGAAAGGAAATGATGTCAAAAACCGAAAGTGTCCCTGACGTTATAACTTTCAAACCTAAATCAGCAGTAAATGTGATATTAAGCAAGTTTGTCATTTACATTCATTATTATTATTATTTTTTAGTTATCACGGAAAACACTGCACTTCCTGGTCATCTGTGCTAACAGAGAAAGCAGTCATGTGATTAATGGACACATTGAACTGTGATTCTCTGTACTGGACGGAACTTCATGTGTTTAGTCTGTTTTTTCAACCAGCACAAGAGACTGGACCTGGATACAGTAAGTATAGCTGTTATAAAGCAGCCTTCAGGAGACTGGACCTGGATACAGTAAGTATAGCTGTTATATAGCAGCCTTCAGGAGACTGGACCTGGATACAGTAAGTATAGCTGATATATAGCAGCCTTCAGGAGACTGGACCTGGATACAGTAAGTATAGCTGATATATAGCAGCCTTCAGGAGACTGGACCTGGATACAGTAAGTGTAGCTGTTATATAGCTGCCTTCAGGAGACTGGACCTGGATACAGTAAGTATAGCTGTTATATAGCTGCCTTCAGGAGACTGGACCTGGATACAGTAAGTATAGCTGTTATATAGCAGCCTTCAGGAGACTGGACCTGGATACAGTAAGTATAGCTGTTATATAGCTTCCTTCAGGAGACTGGACCTGGATACAGTAAGTATAGCTGTTATATAGCTGCCTTCAGGAGACTGGACCTGGATAGAGTAAGTATAGCTGTTATATAGCTGCCTTCAGGAGACTGGACCTGGATACAGTAAGTATAGCTGTTATATAGCTGCCTTCAGGAGACTGGACCTGGATAGAGTAAGTATAGCTGTTATATAGCAGCCTTCAGGAGACTGGACCTGGATACAGCAAGTATAGCGCTGCCCTCAGGAGACTGAACCTGGATACAGTAAGTATAGCTGGTATATAGCAGCCTTCAGGAGACTGGGCCTGGATACAGTAAGTATAGCTGGTATATAGCTGCCTTTAGGAGACTGGACCTGGATACAGTAAGTACAGCTGTTATTTAGCTTCCCGAGCCTGGACCGAGATTTCTGGTAAGTATAGGTGTTATATAGTTGCCTTGAGGAGACTGGGCCTGGATTTCTGTGTATAGCTTTGTTTTACAGTCAGATTTTAAAAAATGACTGTAAATTTCAAACTTGCTTTATATCAGATCTACTGTTGATTTAGACTTTGAAAGTTATAACGACAGAGACAGTTGAAGAATGCAGGCCTGAATGTCGGGTTTGAGCTTGTGATTCGATATATACACTTGGAATGAATTTGAAGACATTGATCGGGAAAGATGAAGTACACCACTACTGCAAATTACCACCACCATCACCACCACCAGTTTACTAATACCTGATTCTCTGTACTGCCTTTCATCTTGTGGAGAAGGTGTTCTCCGCCTGTGCCTCTCATGCTTGTGGTCACCCTCAGTACCTCTTTTGTGAGCTCTGGAATAAGAACTGTCCTGATGTTCTCTAACACCAGAATGTTTTGTGCTTAGGTCATGACTTTGAGACCTCACCCTTCGTTGTATGTTCTCAATAGGATTCGTTTCATCTGGGTTCTCATTGTCATGATCCTCATGTTTACTCTTTCTGGGAGGTGGTGGCCTTTCAGGTCTGTCTCTTTTGGCTGATGTCTTACTGATCTGATATTCATCCCTCGGTATGTCAGAGTTATCTCTGGGAATTGACCTTGGTTCGGCTGATCGTCCTCGTTTTCTATCGTCATCATATGGAGACCGCTCAGATTTAGGAGCTCCCCTTTCCCTCCGATTTCGCTCAGGCCTTTCATGCCTATGAGGTCTATCATATTCAGGTTTATAGTCTTTACGCCTACCCCTATGGTGGCCTGAGTAATGGAAGAATGCCATAAAGAAACAATTAGGTAAAATTCATGACGGCACATTACTGTACTTAAAGGGGTAGTTCACCAAAAATATTTTTCTTACAAATCAACTGGTCCCAGAAAGTACCAGAGATTTGTAATTTACTTCTATGAAAAAAAAATCTCAAGTCTTCCAGTACTTATTAGCTGCTGTATGTTCTTCAGGAAGTGGTGTATTCTCTAGAGTCTGACACAGTGCTCTCTGCTGCCACCTCTGTCCATATCAGGAACTGTCTAGAGCAGCAGCAAATCCCCATAGAAAAACGCTCTGCTCTCCAGACTAGAAAGAATACACCACTTCCTGCAGGACATACAGCAGTTGATAAGAACTGGACGGCTGGAGATTTTTTTTTTTATAGAAATAAATTACAAATCTCTGATTTAAAAGAAAAACTTTACTGGTGAACTTCCCCTTTTAAGTGTTGGTTGACTGTCACTTAAAAGGTGGATTACCCTCTCCGCAATAATGGCATATCCACATATTGCATAACTGCCTGATAGATGTTGGTTCTATAGGTGGGAACTATACCCATCTCTCGGCTGGAGCCCTACCCCAACCACATTCTACATGGTTGCTTTAGTGATAGTTAGCTAGCTTTCTGGACAGGCCAGCAGGTTGTTCCAAGCACCTGCATCTAGGAGGTGAACAATTCAACAAACATAACAAATACCAACACTAAAGTATTGCTGTAAGGGAAAGGATTTATGCGCTTAAGTAAAAATGGATTTAAAAAAATAAAATAAGCCTGGGTGCACGCTACTACTAGTGTTTTGATACGATTTTTTTTTTCTAATGGGAGTCAATGGAAAAGCAGATCAAAACGGATGCACACAAATGTGTAGTGTGAACCCAGCCTAAAAAGAAAAAAAGGGGAGGGAGGGCAGTGGGAATCTGGGGCATTTATAGGTGTGTTTATACAGAGAGATTTATCTGACAGATCTTTGAAGCCAAAGCCAGGAACAGACTATAAACAGGGAACAGTTCATAAAGGAAAGAATGAGATTTTTCTTCTCAAATTCATTCCTTGCTTTGGCTTCATAAATCTGTCAGGGAAATCTCTGTGTAAACGCTCCCTAAGTTTGTACGGTCTACAGATTAGTTTAGTAAATCATCTATGATCTTATTTCAAGTTTCTTTTAAATTAAATATTACAGCTAATAAAAATATATTGTCGTCATATAAAAAAATTAGACTTTAAAAGTCTAAGCTATAGAACGTGTGTGACTTCCTGTGTCATCAACAACTGACCGATGAGCATTAGGCCGTAGTATACAAGAAAAACCACATCACATCTGAACAGGAAATATATCACCTATTTATAATTTAAAGGGATTTTCCACATTTTAACACCATTTCCTTTTAGGTCAAACATTTTATGTTGATGTAATTATTACCTACTATTTGTATAAAGCTGAAAATGTCTTTCTCCAATATTTTTTATAAGAAAAGTCTGGCTATTAGGGTCCTTTTCCATCTGCTGATGTCCAGCCATCTTTGATAAAGCACTCACGATCACTGTATTGTTGGTGCAGCCATTAAGACTTATAGTTTACGCACAAAGATGTGCAACCAACAATAATATCTTTTAGCACTGAACAATATAAGCAGTGATCGGCCTATGAGCAGGCGTTTTCCCACTCAGCAGCTGAACGCTGTCACTTTTACACAGGCCGATTATAGGCCGGATGAGGGCCTATAATAGGAGCATTAGCGGCCAATAAACTTCCCGTGTAAAAGGGCCTTTACTTTAGGTATCAGCCACATGCCTGAAAATCTGCTGAAAACACACACAAATAGTAAATAAGTGTCATATACATTTTTCAACTATAAAATGTATAAGTACTCTGGTTGGTAAATGCAGATTTATTGTTAAAAGGGGTTGTCTGGTGTAAAATGATCAATATTGCTTCCAGGCTGTGAGGAACAGTACAGAACAGGGGTGTATACTTACCTGCCCGGTTCCTCTGCAGCGGCTTGTGCCCAGGGTGCTCTGTGTCTGCTGACGTGCCGTGCGGACAGAAAAGAACTGCTTAGTATAGACAGAATGGTCTCCTCCATATGTCCACCAAAGCATATAGCCATATGGTGGTCGTATGGGGGTTCATAATTTTGCCCAGTTTCTCTTCTGCCGCTTACATGTTTTTAGATAGATAGATAGACAGACAGACAGATGACTGATTGTTGTGTAGCTTCTCAACAGAACAATTTTCTAAGCTGAATAAGTACGGTAAACGCTAGCTATGAGAATGAGGAGCTGGAGGGTGCGCCATTAGATTGCTTCTCTGAGGGATTTCACTTTAAATGATACAAAACAATCTGCAATATTGCAAAATGCAGACACACGGGGCAAGGACTTACTGGGAAATGCTTGCATTATATATAATAGGTGCAAGGTCATGATAAAAATATATAAATAAAAGACGATATTCCATAGTGTCCATAGTCTTTAGAGCAGACAAAGGTCTTGTAACAGACAGAATTTTGCTTGGATTCCTATAATTTATATGATAAAATCTATATCTTACACACACACACTATACCTTCATGGTCTGGATAATAAGGTTCTTCTGGACTCTGTGCTGCATGTTTCTTTCTCCTTTTTTCTTCTTTTTCTTGCAGTATTCGAGCAATATCCTGAAAATGGAAACAGATTTGTCTAAGAAACCAATAATATTCATCCTCCTCATCACGACATGGGTCTTTAAACCTAGGTTCTACACTTGCCTAAGAGTCCAATGACCTAGTGATTTATTTGTTTTACCCTGTGTTATACTGAGGTCAGCAGCCGACCTTCCAGACAAAAGAATCTAGGTTTCTGCATCTAGAGAGAAATAGCGGGTGCAGGATCGGCACCTAACGGCAGAGCAACAAAGATTATAGACAGCTTGGTTACTACTACCTGTGGATTGCCTATACAGTGGTACCTTGGTTTAAGAGTAACTTGGTTTAAGAGCTCACAGTTTTTCAAAATTGTGACTTGGTTTAAGAGCATTGCTTTGGTGTAAGAGCTCCCTGTACTGGGTGGGAGGGCGAGTGGAGGAGGGGCAAGGCCTGCACAGTGTGGTCTACAGCCCTTTACTCTGACCCAGGAAGTCTCCCTCACCTTACAAATCATAGCAGATCCACTTCAGGCTGGGGCTTACATCAGGGGACAGGACTGTGGGGGTAATCTCTCCATAGCTGTAACCCCTCTCTCCCCTGACAGAGAGCGCTGCATGTATGTACCCACATCTGTCCTGCTCATTCCTTCATAGTCCCTGCAGTCTCTGTCAGACCTTGTGTTTCCCATCTTCTCTGTTACTGTACAGAAACTTATATCACAGATTCTGCTGTTACTGAATGCTTGTTTTACATTTTGTTCAGAATAATAAATCATTATTTTTGGGGTGTGGAACCAATTGTCTGCATATCAGTGATTTCTTGTGGGAAAATTTGCTTCGGTTTATGAGTGGATTTGGATTACAAGCATTGCCCCGGAACAAATTATGCTCGTCATCCAAGGCACCGCTGTAATTCAATTGGTCATCACAGGTGGGTACATGAAAAAATAGAAGCAGAAACTGACACTGAGATTAAAGTAGTATTATCCGTAATCATGTAGTGAGCATGTATATGGTGGTGCTCACTACTGACTGTATTACATAGAATCCAATGCAAAGAAAAGTAGAAAAAAGGTCCCAGAGGGCACCCACCATGGTGAGTGCCCTCTGGGACTTTTTTTCTACTTTTCTTTGCATTGGGTCATCACAGGTGGATGTTACAGGAGGGGTCATAAGCTAAATAGGAGTTAGGCCGGGTTCACTGTGTTTTTGCAATCTGTGTTTTCATCCGTTTTATGCTTAAAAAAAAAAAAACTGATGCATTTATTTTTAATTTATTATTTTTTCTACATACACAAAAACATGGTCGATAACAGTTTTGTGTACACAAAGAAAAAAAAAATATTTTGATCCGTTTCTTGTAATGAGGTCAATGGAAAATGAATAAAAAAAAACAGATTCACACAAAAGCATCTGTTTTTTCCATCTTTTTTTTTTCATTCGCTTTTTTCATAAAATGGATAGAACAGATTGCAAAAACGCAGTGTGAACCCAGCCTTATAGTGCTCAATTAATAATTCATATTGTAATATTTTATGCCAAATCTGAACTGCTGAAGTGCAGTGGTTGAATGTCCAGGTAACGAGTGCTCCCCATCACGGACTCAACCAATAATGAAACTCTTTATACTAACAGGGCTCCACTACTAGTATTTCCTACAGGCTATTCCATCAGCTGTTCACCTATTCTGGACCCTATCGGAAACACTTTGAGTCTGTCATCCTACTCGTCCATTCTACATAATGGGACTATAAAGTCTATTCTAATGGTGAGGGTGACCGGCCATATACCCCTCTAGCTGACACCTCTAATCTATCTCAATGTCACATAAAAATTTAGCATAAACTTTGGAAGAGACTTCTTATAATCATGTAGGCAAAGTTTTTTTTTTTTTTTTTTATTTATTAAAAACCTATTCCATAAGATCTTTAGTTTGTGTTTACCATATGTTTCTGCTGGACTATTACTTTAGGAAATCTAATGGATAAGAAATAACTAGAAATCCATCAAAACTGATTGCAAAAACGCAGTGTGGACCCAAACCTTTAAAGTGACTCTGTACCCACAATCTGTCCCCCCCCCCCCCCCCCCAAACCACTTGTACCGTCAGATAGCTGCTTTTAATACAAGATCTGTCCTGGGGTCCGTTCGGCAGGTGGTGCAGTTATTGTCCTAAAAAACAACTTTTAAACTTGCAGCCCCGTGCCCAATGGGAGTATCTGTGCCCTAACTTTGCACCACCCCTCCGTCCCTCCTCCCCACTCTCCTCATCATTAGGAATGCTCCAGGCAGATTGCCTCCTATTCCCAACCTGTGTCAGCCCAGCAAATGGGCTGGATCATTAAGGCACCTGTGCAATGTTCAGACAGGCGAAAATATTCCAGTGGCATTCCTAATGATGAAGAGGGTGGGGAGGAGGGACGGAGGGGTGGTGCAAAGTTAGGGCACAGATACTCCCTTTTGTCATGGGGCTGCAAGTTTAAAAGTTGTTTTTTAGCACAATAACTGCATCACCGGCCGAATGGACCCCGGGACAGATCTTGGATTAAAAGCAGCTATCCGAAGGTACAAGTGGTTTGGGGAAGGGGGGTGGGGGTCCAGATTGTGGGTACAGAGTCACTTGAAAAGTGGTATTTTGACTAAGGCCATTTGTGGCATATCCATGTGTGCTTTGCGTTTCCCTATATCCCATAGTTGTGTATGGAGAAAACACCAACAGTCCTTGCAGTCTTCTCCTTCAGGTTCTGCAATAGCCAGTCACAGCCCCAGCAACCTACAACTCTCAGATTTCTATGGCCTATGCTATAAATGAGAATATGGCATGTAACAATAGACTAGAACCATCCGAATAACTGTAGCTTCCTCTGCTTCCCGTATGAAGCTCCCCCGTTGTGTCTGACACCTACACAAGTGATTAAAATAAGAAAACAGGAAAGTTATTCTAAGAATGTGAAGAGCGGTGGTTACCTCATCCTTCTCCTCCTGCAGACGCTTCAGCTCGGCTTCTATAACTAGCTTTTCTTGAATTTCCTGAGCAATTTCACCATCTAGAAGTTCACTGAGACAAAAAGCAAAATATCATTAATGTCGTAAATACAAAGGGACAGCGCCAAACTGTGTTACCTATAGAAATCCAGTGATAACAAGTGTAAAGGGGGGGGGGGGGTAAAGCCTCTCATTTCAGCATTTAGCTTAGATTTTCTTTATGTTTAAAGGGAATCTGTCACTAGGTATATGTGGCCTTAAAATGAGGGCAGCATAATCTAGTGACAGAAATAGTGAACAGATCGGTGTGTTACCTTCATCATTCTGTTCAGCCGTTCTCCCAATATGCAGGAGAATAGGATTCTTGCCGTACCCCTCCCCCGCCCCCCAGCTGCTGATTGACAGGTGACTGCCTATACAGAGCATTGATAACTGCCAATCAGCAGCTGGTGGGCAGAGTTTTCTGCTTCTTATGAATATTCAGGACTACTGAGCTCATGCACATAATGGAGAGGACTACTTATTGTCCATGTTATTCAGGTGGAGATCTCTGAAACAACTGCACAGAAAAATAGTTAAGTAATACATCATCCTGCTCAGCTTCTCTGGCACTGCCCCTGTGATGTCGCTCCATTAGAATCAATGGAGCCACGTCACAGACTGGTAGGAGTTTCCTCCCACTGGGGGCGGGCCAGTGCTTCTTTGGTTTACATATACTCAAAATAGATCCATAAACATCTAGGGTATAATATTTGCTGGGATTTGATAATAGGAAAATGGTTAGAAGGATTTATGATGAATTTGTACTATTTTGAAACCAGATCATTTTGTGTGCTCAAAAGTAGGAAGAGTCTTGTGCCTGAAGCAGCGGAGTTGTATTCATATTAGCCATTGTATTGGCCCGTTCCAGCCTCCCCGTGGTTGCTGTAGGTGGTCAGAAAGCCATATACAGCAGAAGTGGCAGTTTTATGCAACTTTTGTAACTCCCATTTAAGGGGGTTTTCACACACCAAAAAAAAAAAAAAATTAAATGGTGCCAGGAAGTGCCAGAGATATGTAATTTACTTCTATTTAAAAAAAAAAAAAAAAGATCTAGTCTTCCAGTACTTATCAGCTGCTGTATGCCCTGCAGAAAGTGGTGCATTCTCTCCAGTCTGACACAGTGCTCTCTGTTGCCACCTCTGTCCATGTCAGGAACTGTCCAGAGCAGAAGCAAATCCCTATTGAAAACCTCTCCTGCACTCCAAACTAGAAATACCACCACTTCCTGCAGGACATACAGCAGCTGATAAGTACTGGGAAAACTGGAGAATTTTTAATCGAAGTGAATTACAAATCTCTGGCACCAGTTGATTTGAAAGAAAACAAATTTTGTGAACAAGCCCTCTAAAATAAAATGAGTAAGATGGAAATAGTCCTTTATTTTCAGAGGATTCTGCTCACACTTCACATAGCTGCAGGCTACTCACAGCTCCTCCTGCCGGTGTTTGATCCGGGCTTGTGCTCTGAGGTCCTCTTCTTCCTGAAGCTGTTTGGCCACTTGAAGGTCGTGTTTCACCAAACGGTTCCTCTTTACATTTGTGGCCAGATGATGTTCGACTGGAAGGTCAATTGACATCAGGTTATCAATGTCTAACAACATGGGATTTTTATAATATATATATATATATATATATATATATATATATATATATATATATATATATATATATATACACACACACACACACACACACACACACTCACCGGCCACTTTATTAGGTACACCTGTCCAACTGCACGTTACCACTTAATTCCTAATCAGCCAATCACATGGCGGCATTTAGGCATGTAGACATGGTCAAGACAATCTCCTGCAGTTCAAACAGAGCATCAGTATAGGGAAGAAAGGTGATTTGAGGGCCTTTGAACGTGGCATGGTTGTTGGTGCCAGAAGGGCTGGTCTGAGTATTTCAGAAACTGCTGATCTACTGGGATTTTCACGCACAACCATCTCTAGGGTTTACAGAGAATGGTTCGAAAAAGAAAAACCATCCAGTGAGCGGCAGTTCTGTGGGCGGAAATGCCTTGTTGATGCCAGAGGTCAGAGGAGAATGGGCAGACTGGTTCCAGCTGATAGAAAGGCAACAGTGACTCAAATAGCCAACCGTTACAGCCAAGGTAGGCAGAAGAGCATCTCTGAACGCACAGTACGGCCAACTCTGAGGCAGATGGGCTACAGCAGCAGAAGACCACACCGGGAGCCACTCCGCTCAGCTAAGAACAGGAAACTGAGGCTACAATTTGCACAAGCTCATCGAAATTGGACAGTAGAAGATTGGAAAAACGTTGCCTGGTCTGATGATTCTCGATTTCTGCTGCGACATTCGGATGGTAGGGTCAGAATTTGGCATCAACAACATGAAAGCATGGATCCATCCTGCCTTGTATCAACGTTTCAGGCTGGTGGTGGTGGTGTCATGGTGTGGGGAATATTTTCTTGCCACTCTTTGGCCCCTTGGTACCAATTGAGCATGGTTGCAACGCCACAGCCTACCTGAGTATTGTTGCTGACCATGTCCATCCCTTTATGACCACAATGGACCCAACATCTGATGGCTACTTTCAGCAGGATAATGCGCCATGTCATAAAGCTAGAATCATCTCAGACTGGTTTCTTGAACATGACAATGAGGTCACTGTACTCCAATGGCCTCCACAGTCACCAGATCTCAATCCAATAGAGCATCTTTGGGATGTGGTGGAACAGGAGATTGGCATCATGGATGTGCAGCCGACAAATCTGCGGCAACTGTGTGATGTCATCATGTCAATATGGACCAAAATCTCTGAGGAAGCTTCCAGCACCTTGTTGTATCTATGCCACCAAGAATTGGGGCAGTTCTGAAGGCAAAAGGGGGTCCGACCCGTTACTAGCATGGTCTACCTAATAAAGTGGCCGCTGAGTGTATATATACTGTGTTAATCAATTGTCGACACCTATTTGGAGTGAAATGATGGCAAATAGCAAGCTGTTGCTCCTGGGCCTCTTTATCAGGAATAGTTTAACACAGTATGTGGCGGAATGATTTTTTGCATGTCAGGATAGAGAACATGAGGCTTTAAGCGGTGGAATTGTTTTGTCCCTCCACCATGACCATTTTCACACATAAAAACATTTACTTAGATAACCACTTTTAGGCCACATTTACAGTGTACGGACACTCAAAAACAATGGCCGTTATATTGAGTGTCAAACAATGGCTGTTGCTGCAGTCAAAAATTGCATTGAAATCAATGCACAACTGCCAGAAATAATTGACAAGTCAATTATTTCAACGGCCATACGAAACAGCCAATGCAAATACACAGTGTAAACAACGCCCAATGTTTGCATTGACTTTAACGCAGCACATTTCACTATGAACAGAACAGTCATTTTAATCGAAAACACCCATTCTTGTCATAAAAAGTATGTTGTGGGAACATAGCCTCAGAATGAGAAGGCTATTTTTGTTGAAAAATACCAATAGATCTCAAAGACAATGGACAGATTTATTAAAACCATAAAAGAAAGAAAAAAAAAAAAAAAAAAAAAAAAAAAAGTGTGTGTTTTTGGTTGCTATGGCCAGCAAAGACTGTTCTTTTCCTTTTTCTTTTTGGACTGTTTTAATAAATCAAATTGTCCAGAAAATAAATGTGGATTTATCAATTGCATGCCGGGGGTAGGCCAGCAAAAAGGCAGATGATGCTCTGCTTGCCTGATGGGCGGGCAGGGGGCTGGTGTAATCTCCTCCAGCATCAGATTTAGCAGGCTTACATCATGGCAAAAGTGGAGCTGGTGTAGATTTTTGAGACTGCCTCAGATTATCGGCGTGCACCTCTCAATAAACCTGGCATGACACATGCAGGCGGTCCTAAATAACCCCCACCATCCTTTCCCCGCAAACTCTCTTTGTTGTCAATTCCTGAAACTGTTCTGATAAAACTTAAAGATGCTTGTAGAGCCTCGGAAATGTATATAAAATGTCCACAACACTTGCAGGACTTACTTTCCTGTTCCTGTAAGGAGTGTGCAAGACTGTGATCTTCTAGCACGGCAAAATCTCGACATACTGTGGAAAGAAAACCATAAAAACGCAGTTAAAAATGATATGAACAGATACAGATGGTACATGGCTAAGATTTCTGAGACTCCCAGCAGGGGGGAGATTAGGCCGCTTCTCTAGGATTCTCCAAACCGGATGTTAAAACAGCAGCCGGTTCAGGAAATGAGGGAGAAAGCAGGAACCTGAACCTGTGCCCCTAAGTGTGAACACATCCTATAGGACATGCAATCAGAAAATGTCTGAATAAAATGCAGCTCCCGCTGGAGCACTCAGCCCCTTGCACTGCTGCCTGGTGCACCCGGTGAGACGCCTGCAGTCTTCTTCAGGGGACAGACCTGGTCAGCGGAGGCCAGAGAAAATAAAAGACATAGGCAACAGGTGGTTCTTAAAGAGACAGGCAACATTCAAGGAGTACAGGTTCTCCACGAGGAGATCTAGCAGGTATAAGGAATGTTACTTTACATCCCCAGAAAGTGCTGCTTTTACGTGATACGTGAATGTCTGGAGGAAACTTCCAGCAGATGTTGTCGGTAAATCTACAATAACAGAATGTAACCTGCCTGGTATATACATATATCTATCCTAAGATAATAAGAAGGGAAATACTAAAAAGACAGGCTAGATGGACTGGGATTGCGTTTTTGTAATCCGCTTTTTTCATCTGTTTTATGCAAAAAAAAAAAAAGATGAAAACCAGATGCATGTGTGCCCATCCATTCTGATCCATTTTTCTATTGACTTTCATCATAAAAAAAAAGGATAAAAAACTGATCAAAACGCATCAGTTTTTTTAGCGTACATAATCCTGTGGTCAACCACGTTTATGTGTACGCTAGAAAAATAAAAGGATGCGTTTTGATCTTTTTTTTAGCTTTTTCAAGTCAATGGAAAAACGGATCAGAATGGATAAACAGTTACACAAATGCATTTTCATCAGTTTTTTTTTTTTTTTTGTTGCATAAAACAGATGTGAACCCAACCTTCTGCAAAAGTTCACAGCCGGTTTAGACTTGGCCATTATGGAAAGTCCAGACGGGGAAGAATGGGCAGATAACCCTCCTTCCCCTTGTACTTCTGGTGTTTGTTGTCCATCAATAAAGCTTCCAGCCTGTGGGTGACGTCCGTTCTCCCCGGGTCCCGCTCGCTCTGGCTTCGGCCTGTGATTGGCTGAGAGGCCTGTCAGCTGACAGGCCACTCTGAAGCTAGAACGCGCGGGATCTGTGGAGAAGCGGAACGCAGAAGCAGCCCTGGAGCGTGGATAGGTAATGTATGTAGTTTAAACAAGGGCTGCAAGGACATCGGTAACAATGTCCCTGCAGCCCTTGTTAAACGATTATCGGGCCGTGTAATAGACCCAGAGTGATGATCTAGCAGATCGCTGCTCGTTTACAGGTATTATCGGGCCCCCATCGGCCTGTGTAATACCACCCTAATAAGACCAGTGCTTTATTACTAATATCTGGAGGAAACTAAATGTATGTGAGACGGTTTAATAAATGAGATCCTTAGATAGATAGGAGATTGATAGATAGATAAAACTATATATTAAGGAGGACTATAGTGAAAGACATTGCTAATTTTGTATACATAGAATCCTAGTTTTGTGCAATGTCGGCATAGAATAGATCACTAGAGCAAAGGACGGGCTTCCATCCCCGATACAAATGTCCTAGCAAGCTTCACATTTGTTTGCTGATACAGGTAATGTGCAATAAGGGGGATAAGACCCCATAGCAGCAGCTACACATTGTTACGTTGATTATTATATGTGGGCTATGTCCGACCCCTTATATTGCTAAAACAATACATCTTCCTTCCTGACAGATGTGATTAGGAAGATGTATGACCCCGGACTCCGGCTCCCAGTAAATGATTAGCAATCACCATAGCCGTCCTGATGGAACCCAAATGGGGGAGAACATGGAGAGGTCAAGGCAGAGTGAGTGAGTGAGTGAGTGTGCGCGCAGAGGGCCGCCCGACAGCTGTCACACACCTATACACCTGCATCTATAGTGCTGATCACAATCCAATAAAGCATCCACTGAATAAAAAAACATTCAATAAATACCCATTATACAGGCTTTTAGGGGGCACAAATAAATTGGTCCACGAAAAAAAAATATGTTTACTGAAGAAATAATGGAAAGACAAAGGCAAAGCAGGAAGTACAACAAGCCAAAAACAGAACATGACCGATATACTGACACCCCAACCCCCCCCCCCCCCTTAATGCACACGCGTCATTGTCACATCTTCCAGATAGAACCTTTCCCTCCCCCTTGGATTGGAGCAGACACTGGCTTCTAGAAGTCATACATTGAAGATGTGGAGACCACCCCAGGGTCCCCAGGAGTCTACAAGTCTAAAGAAAGTCAAACTATCAGACGATTTGCTCTTTGTTCTCCAGGAATAAAATATCCAGCAGACAAGTAAGACGCACAAAGCCGACACAGGAGAGCACAGAAACAACAGACTATCCTTCAATCTACGTTCCATCACTGGTAACATCACTGGCCTTATGGTCCTTTTACACGGAACGATTGATCGTTCAATTTTGCACGATAACAGTCGAATTAGAACGTTATTCGTACGTGTAAACGCAGCGAACGATCAAACGACGAGCAAAAAAAATCGTTCATTTTGATTTTTCAACATGTTCTCAAATCATCGTTGATCGTTCGCAAAAAATTCGCAGATCGTTCCGTGTAAACAATCTTTCAGCGATTTCATGTGTGAGATAGGCTTAAACGATCGCATAGCGAATTTTCCGTACGATGTATCGTTCCATCTAAACGCTGATCATTATTAAAAAAAAACAACTTTAATTCAAAATCGTTAATCGTGCGAATTATCGGTCCGTGTAGAAGTACCATAATCCAGGTGTAATCCTTAATAAATCAGTTGCAGGAGGCCACGCCCCCTGTCCGCCTTGTTACCCACCCCCCCCTCGTCTGCCCATCAGGTGAGCGGGGGATACGGCTGGCGGACGTCACAGAAAAGTGGCGCACATGATGATAAACCCCCCCAATGTGTTCAAACATTTGTTTCATGTAAAAAAAACAATGAGCTGATCCCACCGTACCCCATAGATCTCCCATTTCCCATATACACATAGATCTCTATAATCTTTATTCTCAATCCTGGGCCAATATCTGTCTGTTTAGCTGTTAGTGGTTTGGGATAAGGCAGCTGACGCCCATCTGTCCCACCCCGGCAGATGCGGCCAGAAGCAGAATGTATGGAAAGCAGACAATACATCCGGCCGCATTATATCCAGCCCGATTTGTTTCTAATTTGCAAACCGAAAGACAAACACATGAACACGACCGTACATCTAACTAACAGCGCATTTAACGCTTTCCTTCCTGTAAGTATTCATAGGCCGGGTTACCATGCCAGGAAAAAGAAAAAAAAAAAAAAAAAAAAGATAAATCAGAAAACAAAAACACACGATTGGTAGACTACATATGGCCCATAAAAGTTAATGGGTCCACCATGATAACATCCATGCAGACATTGGGGGACATACATGCAGCTGTTATCACAGGACCCCAACACTATAAAGCAACATGACTACCCCCTGTGCCCCCCCCACAACATAGCTAACCCCTGTGCCCCCCCACAACATAGCTAACCCCTGTGCCCCCCCCACAACATAGCTAACCCCTGTGCCCCCCCACAACATAGCTAACCCCTGTGCCCCCCCCCACAACATAGCTAACCCCTGTGCCCCCCCCACAACATAGCTAACTCCTGTGCCCCCCCCACAACATAGCTAACTCCTGTGCCCCCCACAACATAGCTAACTCCTGTGCCCCCCACAACATAGCTAACCCCTGTGCCCCCCCCCACAACATAGCTAACCCCTGTGCCCCCCCCCACAACATAGCTAACCCCTGTGCCCCCCCCCACAACATAGCTAACCCCTGTGCCCCCCCCCCCACAACATAGCTAACCCCTGTGCCCCCCCCACAACATAGCTAACCCCTGTGCCCCCCCCACAACATAGCTAACCCCTGTGCCCCCCCCACAACATAGCTAACCCCTGTGCCCCCCCCACAACATAGCTAACTCCTGTGCCCCCCCCCACAACATAGCTAACCCCTGTGCCCCCCCCACAACATAGCTAACCCCTGTGCCCCCCCCCACAACATAGCTAACCCCTGTGCCCCCCACAACATAGCTAAACCCTGTTCACCCCACAACATAGCTAACCCCTGTGCCCCCCACAACATAGCTAACCCCTGTGCCCCCCCCAACATAGATAACCCCTGTGCCCCCCCCCACAACATAGCATAACATCAGCTCCCAGTCTCCTCCATGTCATGCAGCCCTTACTGCCGCAGTTTCTATTGGGCTCAGTTGTTAGCTCCTCCTACAGGGGTGGGGCTAACAAAATGCATATGCATAACCCCGCCCACCTGATGACTCACTGACAGGAACAGGAAACAGGCAGGGAATGGGCCTGATTGGGCAGATTATTGCTGTGTGTAATGGGGACCGTACTCCCGCTCATCCCGCTGCGGACGTGTGGGCCACATATACAGTCATTATAATATTCCTGTTATCAATCCTGCTAGTGGCACAGAGAACTAGATTTACTGTTACAGCCCAATACAATTCAGTACAGGAGTATTATATGTATAGAGCATTATATACAAGTCATCATAGAAGGAAAAACAGAACCACCCGCTAAAGACACCCCCCCCCCCCCTTATTTTTCCATTTATCATATAAGAATCTGCCCCTAGTAATGGCCGTGAAACAAACGTGCATAGAAACGCCTTCCATTCACTCCATCCAGTCCAATCACCAACTCCATGGAAGTCAATAGGTAAGCCGTTTATACACTATAATATATACTAACTGTATACTGTATCCCAGCATTCCCCACAGGAACAAGGAAACAAGGGGTTAAACCCTTCATGGAAAAAGCACAAATGTAGAGCACATGTACCGCGACTATCTGGTGTAAACAATGGCGGAGAAAGCTCAGCTTCCCATTACATATCCCCATAATTATACGCAGACCTTGTATTGTTCCTGCACCACACAGTCATCCCGCCATCGCACATCACGTCACCCCGCCATCGCACATCACGTCATCCCGCCATCGCACATCACGTCATCCCGCCATCGCACATCACGTCATCCCGCCATCGCACATCACGTCATCCCGCCATCGCACACCACGTCATTCCGCCATCGCACATCACGTCATCCCGCCATCGCACACCACGTCACCCCGCCATCACACATCATGGGTACGGGACAACTCCAGCAGCAAAGGTTAGTTTATAAAGTCATATGAAAATCTCCATCATATGCGGACAAACGGGCTGAGGAGGGAGTACACACGCCACAGGTCAGGGCTGTTTTTTTTTTCCTTTCAGATCAACTGGCGTCAGAAAGTGCAAGAGATGGGTAATTTACTTCTATTTAAAGATCTCCAGTCTTCCAGTACTTACCAGCTGCTGTATGTCCTGCAGGAAGTGGTGGATTCTCTCCAGTCTGACACAGTGCTCTCTGCTGCCACCTCTGTCCATGTCAGGAACTGTCCAGAGCAGCAGCAAATCCCCACAGAAAACCTCTCCTGCTCTGGACAGTTCCTGACAGAGGTGGAAGCAGAGGACAACCCCTTTAATGGTAACCTGTCACAACTTTCATGCTACCTGAACCACAAATCATTACGGGAGGAATGGGGGCCCCAGTGGCTCCTTACAGACCTCGACCTAAAACCAAAGAAGGGGGGGGGGGTATCTATCAATCAAGGCCAAAGAGCGGGGAGATAATGCTGGCACCTGCTGACTCAGAATGATGCTTCGGGCAGTGTGAAAAATATTTGTTCCTTTAAAAGGAACCTACAGCCTAAGCACCCGGATCAAGCCCTGACCTGGGCACAACACAGTTCCAGGAGTGCCCCGGGTCTCATCAGCTCAATGCAGATTTTGTGCATTTGTCAGCGAGAGAGAAGGAGTCTCCCATCCATGACACCTCCTCATACAGGTAAATGCTCAGGTGAGAGGGGGGCAAAGCCGCTGCCAGACTCCTCCTATGGCAGCTTACCTTCCCAATGACAAAATATCGAGCGGCCGACACAACTGATCTAATTTTCTAATGTGCGTGATTTATTAGCCCCAAATTTTCCAAACTACCCTCCTTACACCCATGTATCAGCTTGTTAACGCAAGTATCAACTCCACCCTCTCTAGAGCCAGCCATTTAGGTTGCTGTCTCCATATTTATATAACAAATTGTATTTTTCAATTCCTTTCTAATCAGAAGTTAGAAACAACGGCCATAACAGCGCTGGTGACAATGCAGCTGCAGCAGTGTAATGGTGCACACATACAACAATACTCTGTACAGGTACCTCGCCACCCCGAACCGATGGCAAAATGTTGTAGAGATCCCACTTCAGGGGTCGGCCTGTCTCCCGCTGCCGGCATTTAGAAGAAGAATGACTTATTAATGCGGCGCAGCAGGCAGTCGTGGCGTACAGCATCAGTGCCCCAGGCCTGCGATGTCTCTCTACTCCATCCAGCCCAGGGGTATTGTGTAAGTGAAGGGAGCAAGGAGAGAGGCGCCACAGGCCTGGGGCACTGGTGCTCTACGCCATGCCGGTTTGACTGCCCTTCCCTTCTTGATAGGAGCAGTTTTTCCTCCTAAATACCGTCAGCGGGAGACAGACCGAACCCTGAACCGAGAACAGCGTGCAGAGCTCTACAAGAAGCGAGTGAGGGGCGGCAAGGAGCCAATATAGAGTCACTTTAAAGAGAGGAGGAGATACAAATATAATAATAAAACTATTATATTCATTTCTGGAAACTCTGCCCCCTGCTCTGGCCTGAGTAATACATCACACAAACCAGGACTGAAACCACTACCAAAACAGACAGCAACTATATTCAGGTGGCTGTCACTTTCCATCACCAAATAACCTGGGGAATCAGAAGAAATAGAATGGAGATAAACGGTGACCGCTTACTAAGAAGGTAATATTTACATAGAATCTGCAGATTCCAAAACTTCCTGCAACAGGTAAAAGACGGCTGCATCCTATAGGCACAGTGTAAACTGCTTAAAGGGATTGTCCAGACCAGGAGAGGTTTTCTATGGGGATTTTCTGCTGCTCTGGACAGTTCCTGACATGGACAGAGGTGGCAGCAGAGAGCGCTGTGTCAGACTGGAGAGAATACACCACTTCCTGCAGGACACACAGCAGCTGATAAGTACAGGAAGACTGGAGATTTTTTAAATAGAAGAAAATTACAAATCTATATAACTTTGACACCAGTTAATGTGAATGAAAAAAAGATTTTTGCCAGGAGTATCCCTTTAATTTCAAAGGAATAACACTCAGTCTGTAAAGTATTTGTTGTGTCAACCACTAATAGTCCTGGACGTGCAACACAAAACATGTAACAGTGTAAACACGTCCAATAGGGCACCAAAATACAGCTAGAGCTTATTTGGACTCATCTCCATTTACACAGAAAGATTATTTGACAGATTATATGCCAAAGATTTGAAGCCAAAGCCAGAAACAGACTATAAATAGAGATCAGGTCCTAAAGGAAAGCCTGAGATTTCTCCTCTTTTCACATCCATTCCTGGCTTTGGCTTCAAATCTTTAGCAGATAATCTTTCTGTGTAAATGGACCCTTAAACAATATGACTGCTTGGCCTTACACCCGGAGCACCTAGGGCACTGTTTCTTTATATAATTTTAGGTGAAAGCCACAATGATGAAATGACAATGGCGCCATGGCGTCATGCACTGTATGGAATGGGACCCTTCTGCCAGCAGTACATTACATAGCGAGCACTGTAGGAGGGGGGGATTGGTTCACGCTACATTTTTGCACCAGTTTTGAGCTGTTTTTCTATTGACTACCATTATAATAAAATGGATCATTACACATCTTATTTTTAGCATACACAAAAAACGCGGTCAACCATGTTTTTGTGCATGTTAAAAAAACAGATGCGTTTTGGTTCTTTTTATTATTTTTTATAATGGAAGTTAATAGAAAAGGCTGAAAACGGATGCAAAAAAGTAGTGTGAACCCAGCCTAAGCCATGTACACACACACACGGCTGCTTTGTTCAGTCCTCTGCATGTGTAGGGGATTCTCTATCCATCCACAAGTGGCGGGAACAGATCACATCATGAGGTACCCCCCCCCCATAATAAAACAGCTGCACGCTTTTGTATCCACTTATTTGTATAGTGAACTAGTTATGTGTAAGAGTACATGGCTGGACGGCGGCCATTAATGATGGCCTATGTGACATCTGACCACCAAGTATAAGCAGCCACATCATGCAGGATACATCACCTATCAGCCCCGGCAGCCACACTCAGTGAATATAAAGGATTTATTAGCAGGGACGGACATGACACAAAACTTCCTACAATTGACTGAAATCGAAAAAGGTGAAAAGTAATAACAGCAGCGTTGTGATCAACGAACGCCCCGTCCGTCACCAACGGGAGAGGGTTAATGATTAACAATAGGTTTACTCAACAGCTCTGGTCTGTGACTAATGGAAAAGGAATCTCCGAGGGCCACAACCTAAGGGGATGAGACGAAGACTTCTATATATGTGAGGATTTCCTCAGATCATAACAGGAAAAGCTCATAATCATCAATAACAGATAACAAAAGCATCAGAGATCAATCCTGTACTATCAGCTGCGCTCACAGAACTGATCAAATACACGGCTTATACAGGAAGTGGTGTATTCTCTCTCTCCAGTCTGACACAGTGCTCTCTGCTGCCACCTCTGTCCATGTCAGGAACTGTCCAGAGCAGCAGCAAATCCCCATAGAAAACCTCTCCTGCTCTGGACAGTTCCTGACATGGACAGAGGTGGCAGCCTGTAAATACACCTCCTCCTGCAGGACATACAGCAGCTGATAAGTACTAGAAGACTTGTTTTTTTTTTTTTTTTTTAATAGAAGTGAATTACAAATCTCTGGCACCAGTTGATTTGTAAGAATAAAAATGTGAACAACCTCCTTAATAAATGGAATATCTGCTTTCTTTCAGCTACTGGTTGTGTTTGCACATGTGATAACACGGTATACAGGGACCCGCCGGGTGATAGGGTGCGTGCATGGGACACCTCATTACTAGGTGACAACTTCATATATATTATTTTAACCAATAACAAATATCACTTTTAATCTGATGCTAAATTACCATCCACCTGTCTCATTGTATTATACGGCTCCCCCTAAACTGCTGGGGGTTCTGTCTGACTACAAACAGAATGGTGAGTGCAGCTCCTGGGGATGCTATGGGCTGTTACTCAGGATTATTACAGGATATGCAATGTTAAATCACAAAGAGCCAACCGTGTGGGAGCCCCACAACACAGAAGTTCTGAAACGCCAGCGCTGGGATAGCCCGGCAGCTGTCCGGCAGGGAGTCACCCGCTTCTCTCCCCAAATAAATAAGCTACAGATTAGTATTCAACTTGTACTACTACAGCACGTTTACTTGCACTTGGCACTTTAGTATTTATCAGGATATGCAATGTATTAGCAGAGATATATATATGTAGATTAGATGTAAGTTGTAGATACAATCTGTAGATTACAATAGAAATAAACCTTTAGTTTAATATTACAGAGCGTTTAAAGGGGAACCCCAGCAAATTAGTTTTTCTTTCATATCAACTGGTTTCAATACACAGATTTGTAACTTACTTCTATTTAAAGGCGATGTCCGTCTGTTCCTAAAATCTGGCAGCCGGCAGGGGCAGAAGGCAATTTGATCAGGAGTATAAGCTTCCTTCTCCCCATGCCAGCAGTGAGTGGGGGGACCGGGACCCCTCCAGAAGGTATTTTCTCCCAAGATGTCGTAACGTCTGGAGCAATGTCCCACCCTAGTCACAACTGGTGGAGCCAGACCGTTTGCCGGGTCGTGACGTGTCAGCAATAGAGATCCCAGAGCCCTGCTGTACGTCCTGCAAGAAGTGGTGTATTCTCCCCAGTCTGACACAGTGCTCTCTGCTGCCACCTCTGTCCATGTCAGGAACTGTCCAGAGCAGGAGAGGTTTTCTATGGGGATTTTCTGCTGCTCTGGACAGTTCCTGACATGGACAGAGGTGGCAGCAGAGAGCTCTGGAGAGAGTACACCACTTCCTGCAGGACATACAGCAGCTGATAAGTACTGGAAGGTTGGACATTTCTGTAATAGAAGTAAATCCCAAATCTATATAACTTTCTGAAACCAGTTGCATTAAAAGAAAAAGATTTTCCCCAGCATACCCCTTTAAGGGAGAGTTCACACACAGCAGATTTTAGCGGCAGAAAATCAATGTTAATAAAGAAGGAGGAGGAAGCCAGACTACTGCGAGCTATGCTGGAGGAAGAAAAGGGGGAGGGGATGATGACCCAGTGAGGGTACGTTCACACTGAGGAAAGAGGTGGAAATTCCGGGCGGAACCCCTGGGGCCGACTCCACTCGGAATCCCACCTGCCTCCCCGTCTCTATGTTATGTGTAAGGCGCCTCTCCGCTCAAAGAGCTGACAATTTCTTTCCCTTAGTGTGAACGTACCCTTACTATGCAAGAAGGAGGGAGGACATGATGGAGCAGCACTATGGAAATGTCCAACACTGGCTACATGCAGAAGCTGACATCTGTACCAGCAGCGTCCTGCTCTCCAATGTGTATGCGGGGTTCCCAGCTACGTCCCCTCAGTGGAGAGTCAGGGAGATGGTCTGCTGAATGAGCGAGTGGCTGCCTTATCCAGCGCTACAAAAACATAACCACTATGACAGATTTTGGAAGACAGGAATGGATTTGAGAAGAGGAGAAATCTCAGTCTTTCCCTCATGACCTGTTCCTAGCTTTGGCTTCAATAATCTGTTAGATAAATCTGTTTGTGTAAAAGGACCCTAAGAGATAACTATCAGAGATGAGAATACCCCTTT
Source organism: Dendropsophus ebraccatus (assembly GCF_027789765.1). Lineage (NCBI taxonomy): Eukaryota > Metazoa > Chordata > Amphibia > Anura > Hylidae > Dendropsophus > Dendropsophus ebraccatus. Next base: position 3,865,472 of record NC_091459.1, read on the forward strand.
AATTCCTGAGACATATAAGAGGATATCAGCGTTTGAACATCATATTAAAATCAGACAAGGCTGGAATAAGCGGAGCGGTAACTGCGCTGACAATGACACCACCAGCAGCAGCGCACAGGACACATCCTCCATGCGGCAGCAGCAGCGCACAGGACACATCCTCCATGCGGCAGCAGCAGCGCACAGGACACATCCTCCATGCGGCAGCAGCAGCGCACAGGACACATCCTCCATGCGGCAGCAGCAGCGCACAGGACACATCCTCCATGCGGCAGCAGCAGCGCACAGGACACATCCTCCATGCGGCAGCAGCAGCGCACAGGACACATCCTCCATGCGGCAGCAGCAGAGCACAGGACACATCCTCCATGCGGCAGCAGCAGCGCACAGGACACATCCTCCATGCGGCAGCAGCAGCGCACAGGACACATCCTCCATGCGGCAGCAGCAGCGCACAGGACACATCCTCCATGCGGCAGCAGCAGCGCACAGGACACATCCTCCATGCGGCAGCAGCAGCGCACAGGACACATCCTCCATGCGGCAGCAGCAGCGCACAGGACACATCCTCCATGCGGCAGCAGCAGCGCACAGGACACATCCTCCATGCTGCAGGCAGGTATATAGGACACATCCTCCATGCTGCAGGCAGGTGTATAGGACACATCCTCCATGCTGCAGGCAGGTGTATAGGACACATCCTCCATGCTGCAGGCAGGTGTATAGGACACATCCTCCATGCTGCAGGCAGGTGTATAGGACACATCCTCCATGCGGCAGCAGCAGCGCACAGGACACATCCTCCATGCTGCAGGCAGGTGTATAGGACACATCCTCCATGCTGCAGGCAGGTGTATAGGACACATCCTCCATGCTGCAGGCAGGTGTATAGGACACATCCTCCATGCAGGTATATAGGACACATCCTCCATGCTGCAGGCAGGTGTATAGGACACATCCTCCATGCTGCAGGCAGGTATACAGGACACAGGAGAGGAAACAGCACAACGGTGAGAGCTTTAAGGGGATGTTTCACTGCGGTAATGCAACGAAGGGCGGCTGGACAGCAAGAAAATGATGCATTCACATTGCTCCATGTGTGAACACAGCCCAGAACAAGTCTGAGTGCTGCCTGCAAAGAGGTACAGCAGAGGGCAGCCTCAGCAGATACTGACACGTGCAAGAGCGCCCCCAACCAGCACACAGAAGACAAGACAACAAGCAGGAGTCCCTGAGAATCTGAGGGAGATTCATCACACCTTGTGCTAAGGAACAATGCAGCGGCTGTCCAGAGCTACCAATCAGATTCTAGAGGCCTAAATAAACACTGCAATCTGATTGGTTGCTACAGGAAACTGCTCCAATGTCCCTTTGTACAAAGTTTGATAAATTTCCATTAGAGAAGCCGGTGCAAAGATAAAGGGGAGGAGCCGACCATCGCTATCAATGAGGTCCCAACTCCGGCACACAGGGGGATGGCATGCACTCAAACCCATACAATAAAGGGAAACTCCAGCAGAAAAAACAACCAAATAACCTGGTGTTTATAGAGATTTAAAATTTAATTCTATTAAAAAACAGCCGTCCAATACTTATCAGCTGCTGTTTGTTCTGTGGGAAGTGGTGTATTCTCCCCAGTCTGACACAGTGCTCTCTGCTGCCACCTCTGTCCATGTCAGGAACTGTCCAGAGCAGGAGAGGTTTTCTATGGGGATTTGCTGCTGCTCTGGACAGTTCCTGACATGGACAGAGGTGGCAGCAGAGAGCACTGTGTCAGACTGAAGAGAATACACCACTTCCTGCAGGACATACAGCAGCTGATAAGAACTGGAAGACGGGAGTAAATTACAAATCTTTGGCACTTTCGGACACCAATTGATTTGAAAGAATTTCTCTCACTGGAGTACCCCTTTCATGTAAAGACAAAGTAATAAAAAAAAAAAAAAAAAAAAAAAAAAAAAAGACACTAATGGGTCTCTCTGCTTGTCAATAATCCCGGCAGAGTGTGCTGACAGGCAGAGAGCGGTGACTAGGTGGCTCCCCGCCCAGATGACTAGTTGCCGTCCTGGCCTTGTGCAGTACCATAAAGCTCTGTTTCGTCATCTTTATCCACCTTGTTTCCAAGAAACATGATCAACGGGGACATCGAGAAAAAAACCTGGACACAGGGGACGCCCCATCCCTCACTATGAGACCCTGTGTACCCAGATACCGCTATTCTCCTACTATACACTGGTATTGTGTAACCTGAGCCGCTCCAGCTGCCGCACAGCGACACCCCCACCATGTCCTGGGAGCCCCCTGGTCTGGGATCACTACACACTATACACTATACTGTCAGAGCACCAGATAGCCGCATGTTAGTACATGGGAGGAGATGACAGTATACAGCATAGTCTCCTGGACTTATTCGATTATCACAACTCCTGAGGCTGACAAGGGATGTTGGGGGTTGTAGTATGTATGTATATATATCAGCTTGAAAGCCACAAGCTGGAGACCACGACTATACACCATGTGGTAACTTGGCATATATTGTGTATACACTGTGTTACAGTATATAGAATTGTCCTATAAGTGTGTGTGTGTGTGTGTGTGTGTGTGTGTGTGTGTGTGTGTGTGTGTGTATATAATTATATATATTATACACACACACACACACACAATTTACACACTTCTAAATGTATAAAATATAATATCCAAGGCAGGATTCTGTATGTGACTTTATATTACTAGAGAAAATACAGCACTCAGGCCTCATCTCTCCCATGGCCCTGTATACAGTATACCTCTCTCGCATGGTCCTGTATACAGTATACCTCTCTCGCATGGTCCTGTATACAGTATACCTCTCTCGCATGGTCCTGTATACAGTATACCTCTCTCGCATGGTCCTGTATACAGTATACCTCTCTCGCATGGTCCTGTATACAGTATACCTCTCTCGCATGGTCCTGTATACAGTATACCTCTCTCGCATGGTCCTGTATACAGTATACCTCTCTCGCATGGTCCTGTATACAGTATACCTCTCTCGCATGGTCCTGTATACAGTATACCTCTCTCGCATGGTCCTGTATACAGTATACCTCTCTCGCATGGTCCTGTATACAGTATACCTCTCTCGCATGGTCCTGTATACCTCTCTCCCATGGTCCTGTATACCTCTCTCCCATGGTCCTGTATACCTCTCTCCCATGGTCCTGTATACCTCTCTCCCATGGTCCTGTATACCTCTCTCCCATGGTCCTGTATACCTCTCTCCCATGGTCCTGTATACCTCTCTCCCATGGTCCTGTATACCTCTCTCCCATGGTCCTGTATACCTCTCTCCCATGGTCCTGTATACCTCTCTCCCATGGTCCTGTATACCTCTCTCCCATGGTCCTGTATACCTCTCTCCCATGGTCCTGTATACCTCTCTCCCATGGTCCTGTATACCTCTCTCCCATGGTCCTGTATACCTCTCTCCCATGGTCCTGTATACCTCTCTCCCATGGTCCTGTATACCTCTCTCCCATGGTCCTGTATACCTCTCTCCCATGGTCCTGTATACCTCTCTCCCATGGTCCTGTATACCTCTCTCCCATGGTCCTGTATACCTCTCTCCCATGGTCCTGTATACCTCTCTCCCATGGTCCTGTATACCTCTCTCCCATGGTCCTGTATACCTCTCTCCCATGGTCCTGTATACCTCTCTCCCATGGTCCTGTATACCTCTCTCCCATGGTCCTGTATACCTCTCTCCCATGGTCCTGTATACCTCTCTCCCATGGTCCTGTATACCTCTCTCCCATGGTCCTGTATACCTCTCTCCCATGGTCCTGTATACCTCTCTCCCATGGTCCTGTATACCTCTCTCCCATGGTCCTGTATACCTCTCTCCCATGGTCCTGTATACCTCTCTCCCATGGTCCTGTATACCTCTCTCCCATGGTCCTGTATACCTCTCTCCCATGGTCCTGTATACATCTCTCACATGGTCCTGTATACCTCTCTCACATGGTCCTGTATACCTCTCTCACATGGTCCTGTATACCTCTCTCACATGGTCCTGTATACAGTATACCTCTCTCACATGGGCCTGTATACAGTATACCTCTCTCACATGGTCCTGTATACAGTATACCTCTCTCACATGGCCCTGTATACAGTATACCTCTCTCACATGGTCCTGTATACAGTATACCTCTCTCACATGGTCCTGTATACAGTATACCTCTCTCGCATGGTCCTGTATACCTCTCTCCCATGGTCCTGTATACAGTATACCTCTCTCCCATGGCTTCTATATACAGGGTCCTTGCACAGTTGCCCCCATTTCCCAGTGGACGTTGTGCGACCACGTTCTACAACTTTGCCTTTCCACCTGTTACAAAACTACAACTCCCATTATGCTTCAGCCGCCTTCAGCGTCCCTCCCATCCCCCCACGTGTGGCTCCACAACTCCCATTATGCCAGGAGAGCTGCATACACAGGAGCGGTGGCTATAAACGCCTACACACACACATTTATATATTTAGTTCTGTTCATAACAAAACCAAGAGGTTTATTAAGGGGGCGCTCCAGCAAAAATGTTGCTTTACGAAAGTTATATAGATTTGTAATTTACTTCTATTAAACTATTTCCAGTACTTATCAGCTGCTGTATGTCCTGCAGGAAGTGGTGTATTCTCTCCAGTCTGACACAGTGCTCTCTGCTGCCACCTCTGTCCATGTCAGGAACTGTCCAGAGCAGGAGAGGTTTTCTATGGGGATTTGCTGCTGGTCTGGACAGTTCCTGACATGGACAGAGGTGGCAGCAGAGAGCACTGTGTCAGACTGGAGAGAATACATCACTTCCTGCAGGGCATACAGCAGCTGATAAGTACTGGAAGACTGGAGATTTTCTTATAGAAGTAAATTACAAATCTATATAACTTTCTGAAGCCACTTGATCTTACAGAGAAATATTGCCGCAGGAGCAGTCCTTTAAGAAAATCCCTTGAAATCCTTTAAGCCATGAAGAGCAGGCAGCTCCATGGGGGTCTGAGGAGAAGGTCCCCCCCCCCCCGTAATATTTACCGTCCTGTCACGTGACTGGGGATTAACCCTTCACATGCCGCCCACAGTGAGGACAGGGCCCCCCGGGCTGTCACTGCACCGGACAGGCCGGACCCCTGAGGGGAGGGCGGGGGGCTGTACGCCACTTCCCGGGCACTTACCTTCCTTGACTCCCGGCAGCTTGGAGTTGTCGATAGTGAGTTCGGTCATGTCTGCGGGGAGTGTGTGTGTGAGGAGCCGGTCACGGAGCCCGGAGGCCGCAGGCGGGGGGACACGGTGACCGGGGAGCTGTCATGGGCAGCAGGATCCCTGAGACGGAGCGGGGAGCACGGACAGATCCGACGGAACGAGGAGAGGCTGACAGGACTGTACGGAGGGCGAGAGAGGACAAAACAGGGCGGCTGCTCAAACAATCGCGTGACGTCACCGACTCCGCCAGCCTTAACTCCTTCCCTGCCGGCGGGAGCTGAGGGACCCCGTGTATATCACTCTGTATACCATCTAGAAGCAGATAGACCCTGCTCTGTATCCTATTATGTATACCACATGGCTTCTGCTTTATTATCCCATTGTTTAGGGGGTTCTCTCATCCCAGCAGCTGGGAAGTACTGAGTAACTACAACTCTCTGCCACCAGCTAATTTAATAACATTTCCCCCTGGAGTTCCCCTTTAAGGTCAAAGTTGAGTCTGACTTGAGCCCTCTTACACCATTCCCACAGATAAAAACCTGGAGAATAGCGCCCCCTTAGGGATCTGACTAAAACATCACTTTTATTGAGTTAAAGGGGCACTCCAGCTATTTTTTTTCTTTCAAATCAAATGGAGTCAGAAAGTTATATAGATTTGTGAATTACTTCTAGGTAAAAAAAATCTCCAGTCTTCCAGTACTTATCAGCTGCTATATGTCCTGCAGGAAGTGGTGCATTCTCTCCAGTCTTCCAGTACTTATCAGCTGCTGTATGTCCTGCAGGAAGTGGTGTATTCTCTCCAGTCTTCCAGTACTTATCAGCTGCTGTCTGTCCTGCAGAAAGTGGTGTATTCTCTCCAGTCTGACACAGTGCTCTCTGCTGCCACCTCTGTCCATGTCAGCTTTCTGAAACCAGATGATTTGAAAGAAAAAGATTTTCACCGGAGTTCCCCTTAAAATTTCACAAGTGACTGACTAGCAGGTGTGTTTCCTGTCCTCCACAATATACTCCGCCCTTCAGAGCTCTTTCTATCTGTGTATATTCTCAGTTCCTCCTTATTTCTACCTTCTCTTATATTCCACTTTTTGTGCAAACTGAGCTGAGCTCCTCGGTGTCTAGAGAGCGTCCTGTAATATATATATATATATATATATATATATATATATATATACAATACAAAACCTATTAGTAACAGCAGGAAAACAAAGGAGGAATGATGTCATTGCTTCTGATATTTCTGAATGTTAGAAGATGCCGTTAAAGGGGATCACAACAAAAATGTTTTCTTTCAAATCAGCTAGTACCAGAAAGTGACAGAGATTGCTAATTTACTTTTATTAAATAATCTCCAGTCTTCCAGCACTTATCAGCTGCTGTATGTCCTGCAGGAAGTGGTGTATTCTCTCCAGTCTGACACAGTGCTCTCTGCTGCCACCTCTGTCCATGTCAGGAACTGTCCAGAGCAGGAGAGGTTTTCTATGGGGATTTGCTGCTGCTCTGGACAGTTCCTGACATGGACAGAGGTGGCAGCAGAGAGCACTGTGTCAGACTGGAGAGAATACACCACTTCCTGCAGGACACACAGCAGCTGATAAGTACTGGAAGACTTGGCATTTTTTTTTTAATAGAAAAATCTAGTTATTATTTTACAATGACTAAAATCCAGTAAAGCGTCTTCTGGTGACATGAAGAAGCTCCTGCACTTACTGATGGTTTCCTGCCTAGATTTACCAGAAGCAATTCCATGCAGAAGGTTGCAAACATGGGGATTTGTAGACTTAGGCTATGTTCACACAATGTACTTTTTATGAAAAGAGCGGCTGTTGTTTCTGCTTACAACAACGGCCGTTCTTTTCATACTGCAATGATTCGCCTTGAAGTCAATGCAAACAACGGCCATTGTTTCATACAATGTTTTGAACAGGGGCCATTGTTTACTACTGCCGTTAAAGTAATGATCATGTCAATTATTTCCGGCCATTGTCCATAGACTTTTTAAAAAAAAAAAAAACAACGGCCATTGTTTATACATTGTGTGAACATAGCCTTATAGTTGGACACTGTATAATAAACATAAAGAAGATACAATAGAGATGGAGCTTTAGGGTGATATCCCATGAAGGTGGCTCCAGCGCATCACAGGGAGACGGGATATAGATTCCAGCTATGGCCGTACACATAATCAGATTGCATTCTGGGATTCTCGGTCCCTCCTAGTCATCTCCTTCTTTTCAATAGGAAACTTATTGTTCATTTTGTGGCTGTGGCTATGTTCACACAGTGTAAAAGTACGGCTATTGCCAACAACGGCCGTACTTTATACGCTGTGGAACACTGCATTGCCTTCTATAGGATCCCGGCCGGAGCGTATACAGGGAGCAGGGATCCCATGCGGCGCCGCAAAGAACTGATATGTCAGTTTTCTGCGGCCGCTATTCAGTGACCGCATCAGAACCCTGCGGCCGGAAGCATCATCCGGCCGATACTGCAATACCGGCCGGGATGAACTTTTCAGAGACAGGCCGTTTCGTGACCTGGCCGGGTCACGGAACGTCCGGTCTCTTGCGCTGTGTGAACATAGCCTATAGGTGATTTAGCGCCCCTGCTCCTGGCAGATGTCACCTTTTTTTATTGTGTTTTTTTATGTGACATTTTTGGCTCCTTTTTATGGAATATAAAGATGTCATTTTGAAATCTGATGTGTATCTGTCCGCTATGGCGAAGGTTTCTGTTGCTGTAGATGAAGATTTGCTGGTGGTGCGGTCCGTTTTTTTGAATTGCCATTCGGTTCCTGTGCTCGGCGCCGGTCTTTTCCCAAGTACTGAACCGGCAGGCCCGCCGACCCCCGATGTGGTGACACCCCCATTCCCTCTGTAACGCCCCTCTATTCATTCAAATGGAGCCACGTCACAGAGGGGAGGGGGTCCGTCACACTTATATATAATCTAGTGCAGATATATAATATATAATGGCCGGGATATAATCTCGTGCAGATATATGATATATAATGGCCGGAATATAATCTTGTGCAGATATATAATATATAATGGCCGGGATATAATCCAGCGCAGATATATGATATATAATGGCCAGGATATAATCTCGTGCAGATATATAATATATAATGGCCGGGATATAATCTCGTGCAGATATATAATATATAATGGCCGGGATATAATACAGTGCAGATATATGATATATAATGGCCAGGATATAATCTCGTGCAGATATATAATATATAATGGCCGGGATATAATCTAGTGCAGATATATAATATATAATGGCCGGGATATAATCTCTGTGCAGATATATAATATATAATGGCCGGGATATAATCCAGCGCAGATATATGATATATAATGGCCGGGATATAATCTCGTGAAGATATATAATATATAATGGCCGGTATATAATCTTGTGCAGATATATAATATATAATGGCCGGGATATAATCCAGCGCAGATATATGATATATAATGGCCAGGATATAATCTCGTGCAGATATATAATATATAATGGCCGGGATATAATCTAGTGCAGATATATAATATATAATGGCCGGGATATAATCCAGTGCAGATATATAATATATAGTGGCCGGGATATAATCCAGTGCAGATATATAATATATAATGGCCGGGATATAATCTTGTGCAGATATATAATATATAATGGCCGGGATATAATCTAGTGCAGATATATAATATATAATGGCCAGGATATAATCTAGTGCAGATATATAATATATAATGGCCGGGATATAATCCAGTTCAGATATATAATATATAATGGCTGGGATATAATCTCGTGCAGATATATAATATATAATGGCCGGGATATAATCTTGTGCAGATATATAATATATAATGGCCGGGATATAATCTAGTGCAGATATATAATATATAATGGCCGTGATATAATCTAGTGCAGATATATAATATATAATGGCCGGGATATAATCCAGCGCAGATATATGATATATAATGGCCAGGATATAATCTCGTGCAGATATATAATATATAATGGCCGGGATATAATCTAGTGCAGATATATAATATATAATGGCCGGGATATAATCCAGCGCAGATATATGATATATAATGGCCAGGATATAATCCAGTGCAGATATATAATATATAGTGGCCGGGATATAATCCAGTGCAGATATATGATATATAATGGCCGGGATATAATCTTGTGCAGATATATAATATATAATGGCCGGGATATAATCTAGTGCAGATATATAATATATAATGGCCAGGATATAATCTAGTGCAGATATATAATATATAATGGCCGGGATATAATCCAGTTCAGATATATAATATATAATGGCCGGGATATAATCTAGTGCAGATATATAATATATAATGGCTGGGATATAATCTCGTGCAGATATATAATATATAATGGCCGGGATATAATCTTGTGCAGATATATAATATATAATGGCCGGGATATAATCTCGTGCAGATATATAATATATAATGGCCGGGATATAATCTCGTGCAGATATATAATATATAATGGCCGGGATATAATCTAGTGCAGATATATGATATATAATGGCCGGGATATAATCTAGTGCAGATATATAATATATAATGGCCGGGATATAATCCAGTGCAGATATATGATATATAATGGCCGGGATATTATCTAGTGCAGATATATGATATATAATGGCCGGGATATTATCTAGTGCAGATATATGATATATAATGGCCGGGATATTATCTAGTGCAGATATATGATATATAATGGCCGGGATATTATCTAGCGCTGTTATCATTGCAGATGGCAGAGACTGGTTCCATTCTGATATTGATGCAATGTATACGCAGCCCTGCCCAGTGATAGATCTATATGGCGGCCACATAGAAAGCTGAATGGCTGGCTTACTGTCTTACGCAGTTGTGAAGTGATTCGGGAACAATTATTGGTATCACTCGGCTCCGGCCCGTTCCATTTCTTATTTACATAATTGATTTGTTTTATCCTCTATATTTATTTCTCCGTCCATTATATAAGTGGCTCCAAGTAATTGAACCTGAGCCAAGATATGCAAATCTCAGTAAAAGGTTTTCAGATCAGCGCAGCTCTTAAAGCGAAAAATAGCTTTTATACTAATCACAAAGAGGCGCTTGTGCACAGGATGTGAATTCTATAAACTTTGGAAAACTTTAAAGGGGCTGTTCACCAAAAAATAATTTTTCTTTCATATCAGCTGGTGCCATAAAGTGTCAGAGATTTGTAATTTATTTCCATTAAAAAAAATCTCCAGTCTTCTAATACTTATCAGCTGCTGTATGTCATGCAGGAAGTGGTGTATTCTTTCCAGTCTGGCGAGCAGGAGAGGTTTTCTATAGGGATTTTCTGCTGCTCTGGACAGTTCCTGACATGGACAGAGGTGGCAGCAGAGAGCACTGTGTCAGAGTGGAGAGAATACACCACTTCCTGCAGCACATACAGCAGCTGATAAGTACTGGAAGACTGGAGAATTTTAATAGAAGTAAATCACAAATCTCTGGCACTTTCTGGCACCAGTTGATATAAAATAAAACATTTATTGGTGAACGAAATTACAGAAGGGGGAGGTATGCGATCCCTAGAGGTAATTCGTATATGATGGCGGTGTCCCCACTTATATATGTCAAACAGAAGAAATTTGTATCCAAGAATTATAAGTGGTGGACAAGAAACTAGATTATACAGTGCAATACAGAATTTTATTTTATAATCTAGTGTCTTGTCCACCACTTATAATTCTTTCATACAAATTTATTGGTGAACAACCCCTTTAATGCTGCGTTTACACGTAACGATTATCGTGCGAATTTGCACAATAACGATCGAATTTGAACGATAATCGTACGTGTAAACGCAGCGAACGATCAAACGACGAACGAGAAATCGTTCATTTTGATCTTTCAACATGTTCTCAAATCGTCGATCGTTCCGTGTAAACAGTCGTCGCGGGATAGTCCGGCCGGCCGCAGCCCCGCCCGCCGCCCGGCCCCCCCGCTTGCAGCCCGGCCCCCCGCTCATCCTCAGCCCCCTGCGCCGGCTCGATCGCCACCCCCGCCGCCGCTGCCGCTCTGATCGCCCCCCCGCCGCTCCGATCGCCCACCACCGCCGCCGCTCCGATTGCCCCCACCGCGAGCATACGTTACCTGCTCCACGTAGCCGGTCTTCCGACATCCCCGGCTCCCCTCTTCAGTGCTGCGGGCTGCGAGCGGAGGGCCGGGCTGCGGGCGGGCCAGGCTGCGAGCGGAGGGCCGGGCTGCGGGCGGGCCGGGCTGCGAGCGGAGGGCCGGGCCGGGCTGTGGGCGCGCGATTGCAAAACGATCGCATAACGATTTTTCCGTGCGATATATCGTACCGTCTAAACACTGATCGTTATGATAAAAAAAATCTTTACTCCGACATCGTTAATCGTTAAGCTGCGGTGTTTAGCATATGGCAAGTCATCAGGATTCAAGGCAGAGCTTTTATTCTTCAATACTCTTCTCAATTGACAAGGGATCTAGTGGCTTTTAGTCAGACAGGGTAGCCAAATAGAAGTGGGAAATCTGGAGGTGGTCTGGACTTGTCTGGGCTCTTGCTGTCATGTCAACCATGTCATGACGTAGCCGGGGGGCAGCTAAGAAGATAGGTACCAGATGGGATGTCGGTATATTGTGGTGCTGTCCTCGCCTCTGTGTCGTCCTTAATTAACTATGATATAATAAGTTTACTATCAGGGAGGCTGAAAACTGGAACGATGTCTGATCCGGCTCAGTAATTGTCATGTGACATGTTCTCTTTAAATTCTTTTGGTATATCACATCTTTGTGTCCTTAAAGGGGTTCTCCAGCGCTACAAAAACATGGCCACTTTCTTCGAGAGACAGCACCCCTCTTGTCTCCAGCTTGGGCAGGGTTTTGCTGCTCAGTTCCATTGAAGTGAATGGAGCTTAATTGCAAACTGCACCTGAACTGGAGACAAGAGTCGTGTTGTCTCTGAAAGAAAGTGGCCATGTTTTTATAGCACTGTATAACCCCTTTAAAGGGGTATTCCCATGTGACCTAGTTATCACCTATCCATAGCATGGTAGATAACAAGCTGATCGCTGGGGGTCCGACTGCCAGGACCACCACCAATTCCAAGAACGGGGATGAAATTGCTCTGAAATGAATGAAGTGATCAGCGCACTTCTGTGGCCATTGATGTGGGTGCGCCATTCAATCTCTATGGGGCCATCAAATGCTTCCAAGTGCTGAAATTAGCCATGGTGGCTACACGAGTGCTCTCCGTCCATTACAGGGTGATTGATTCCTTGTTCTCTGGATCAGTGGGGATCCTGGCAGTCAGACCCCCAGAAATGTCACCCCTATCCTATACATAAAGGATAACAGGCTCATATATATCAGCCACCATGCCCAAATAAATCAATCTGTCCATTAGGGTGCACAGTGGTCCAAAAAATAGTACATATTAAAGTCCAAAGAGCCCGACCCCCCCCGGTGCAGACCCACATACTTACGGCTTTCACAAAGTCCTGTTCCGAGAGCTCGTCCCGCCGCGGAGATAACCCCGTCTGAAGCCGCGTGCTCCACAGAGATGAGTCCGACGTCCATAGAGAATGACTGGAGCCGTCATTGTCTATGGCCGTCGGACTCTGGGGAGCGTGCACGCGGCTTCAGACGGGGATTTATCCGCGGCGGGACGAGCTCTCGGAACAGGACTTTGTGAAAGCCGTAAGTATGTGGGTCTGCACCGGGGTGACGGGTTCTCTAAGCTTCCCTGTGTCTGACACTGGCTATGTTCACACTCCGTTTAAATAAACAGATGCACTGGACTCAATGGAATGATGGACGTCCAATGCACACAGTGTATAAAATAACGTACGTTGTTTGCGCGGACTTCACAATAATGATCATGACAATATTTTTCGGACGTCTTTTGCAAACAGCAGACATTATTTTTAAATTTTTTTTAAAAAATTTTTCTTTCACCATTTTTACTATTAACTTCAAAGGACATTTCAATTAAAGACAAAGGGCGATCAGTCACCTGACCGAGAATATTGTACAACAGACGTCACTGCACTGACCGGCGGCCAGACAGCCAAATGACGGACGTAATTTATTCTTTAAAAAAAAAAAAAGGAGATATAAAAACTTAGCGGGACCACAGCCCATACTAACAGCAACTAAGAGCTTTATGCTATGGATTCTGTGTAAGACGCACACACGTTCTTCCCGCTTTCTGAACTGCGAGCTTTGTGCCATCTTTGTCCAGATTGCAAACTTTGTCAATGACATTGACTGATGGCCATAGAAAATCAGAGAGAGGAAGAGTCACACCTCAAGTCATCAGCCGCGTCTGACATCCATTCATCTAAAATTAATCAACCCGCTGGTCAATTCCTGCCCTGCGCTCCTGAAGAGGCTCCATGTATTACAACTTCTCCTGACACCTCTGAGGAGCGCCCATGTCTCTTTGATGAATCTCACATTTGTCTTCCGTCTTCTCTCTCTTCCTCGTTTTATCATCTTCTTCTCTGAACCAATTGTGTAGCGTCATGCAGAGAACCATACAAGTCATTTTAAGATCAAGGACCTGAAATCAATTCAATTAGTGATTCCTCGGCTCCATTTTGGCCTCGTCCAGGACAAAGATCTCCCAGTAATTAAAATGAGAGCATAGAAATGCAACTATAAATTACCCCGAGCTGCCATCTGTATCCCGCCCGTATACCCCGCCACTCCTCCTCTACTGCTCATATTCTGGATAGATTGATCCGGCTTTGACGTCAAGAAATTCACGCAGTTCATTTGTCAGTTTTCCAAGAATTGAAGCCATTGACAGGATGAAGGATTTTTATAAGGGGGGGGGGGGGGGGATATGAAACAATGACGACTGTGGCTACTATTTAAAAGTGAGCGGCCACAGATGAGGAGTGCACTGAGGTCCCAGGTATACACCAGGTTCCATCAGTCCTGAAGAAATGTTCCATAAAGCTGCTTCTCTCCATCTCTGCCTGGGGACATTAACTTTCCTGCTCATGATCTTCCTGCAGTCAGTTGAAGGCAAACCTTATCTATTGCAGGGTAAGTTCTCCATAATTCTTACATTGTTGGTTCAGGTCATCGTATTATATGATCAAGTCTTCATTGATAACCATAGAAATGTTCAGTAAGTGTAAATAGATTGTACAGGTAGATATATTGGTTTTCACCTGCTGAGCCCTTCAAGAACAGAGGAAGACAAAACTATATAATATAACTATATAATACAATATACACAGTATAATACAATGTAATATAGCTATATAATACAATATATACAATATAATACAATATAATATAACTATATAATACAATAGATATAATATAACACAATATATACAGTATAATACAATATAATATAACACAATATAATACAATATAATATAACACAATATATGCAGTATAATACAATATAATATAGCTATATAATACAATAGATACTATATAATATAACTAAATAACACAATATATACAATATTATATATTATAACTATATAACACAATTTATACAGTATATGGCTATGTTCACACAACGTTTTTTCAGCTCCGTTTAAAATGACATCCATCATTTTGAGTCTAAAATAACGGACGTTATTAAGTTGCCTGACCTCCCCTTAGTGCACTGACGGGTGTTTGCACATTATTCTAGTTTGGTTACTAATCGGCCGTTGGATGCAATTAAAAAGTCCATTGAATTTAATAGTAAAAACGGAGACAGAACGGTGACAGAAGGAAAACTGTGTGTGAAGTACAAATAAAAAACGTCCGCTGTTTGCAAAAGACATCGGAAAATAATGTTCATGTTCATTATTTTGACGTCCGCGGCAAAAACGTCAGTTTTTCAATGCATTGTGTGCATTGGATGTCCGTCTTCCCATTGACTCCAATGCATTGCCAATGCAGTCAGTTAAATCTCGGCAAAAAATGATGTTTTTTTAAAATATAAAAATCGGACGCCTTTTCAATATTTTTGACGTTGTGTGAACATAGCCTGATACAACTATATAATACTGATAGCAGCTGAAGACCATTGTGTATACTATGTATAGCCATCTCTGGAGATAGTTCTGTGCTTTGTTCCCACTATTGTTCATTGTTTGTAAATGCGCCATTTCTATATGTCGCTTTGATGTATAATGCATCTGAATTGCTTAAATTTAGCATTTTCTAATGAACTTTGTGAAAGGGAATTGGGTGAAGGGTCCTGATAGATGTTCAGGCTCAGGTCACTCGGAGAATTCTGTGACAAGTTTGTCAAATTCTGAAAAACTAATGCAAAATCTTAACTTTTAATCTTAATCTTAAAATAACTTTATTCTATAAAGAAAAATCCTACAACCCCCCCCCCCCCAAAGAGAAAGCAAATAAGAAATGTATGAATTCGTTTTATTATTGCATGTTTATTGCATATTAATGAATGTTAAGAACACCCAAAAAATAATATAATAATATAATAGGGTAACTGCAGAGCTGATCAATAACTATAGGTATATTATGCATCTGATGACATAGCAAAGTGCAGGTGCTAAATAGAGATAAAGTGCCCAATGCACACACAGCAGCAGATAATGGAGCAGACAGAGGATGTTACATCATAATATCATAAAGTGCAGATGCAATAATAACTTAGTAAGAAATAAAGTGTCTAATACATACAAAGTGTCTAAGAAGTAAAATGCAAATAAACATAATACAATACAATCCATAACCCTGTAAGCTCCTAATGTCCCATCTTAGTTACCCATAGATAAGACCAGCAGCAGAACCTCCCTGAGCCAAACATGTTTAAAACTCTATAAGGTTTGCCGCCTACTATACTGCTGCATGCTATGTACTATATTGCTGCATACTATGTACTATACTGCTGCATGCTATGTACTATACTGCTGCATACTATGTACTATACTGCTGCGTGCTATGTACTATATTGCTGCATACTATACTGCTGCATGCTATGTACTATACTGCTGCATGCTATGTACTATATTGCTGCATACCATATTGCTGCATGCTATGTACTATATTGCTGCATGTTATGTACTATATTGCTGCATACTATATTGCTGCATTCTATGTACTATATTGCTGCATGTTATGTACTATATTGCTCCATACTATATTGCTGCATACTATATTGCTGCATGTTATGTACTATATTGGTGCATGCTATGTACTATATTGCTGCATACTATGTACTATACTGCTGCATACTATATTGCTGCATGCTATGTACTATACTGCTGCATACTATATTGCTGCATGCTATGTACTATATTGCTGCATGCTATGTACTATATTGCTGCATACTATATTAATACATGCAATGTACTATACTGCTGCATACTACCTGTATATTGCTGCATACTATGTGCTATATTGCTGCATACTATATTGCTGCATCCTATGTACTATACTGCTGCATACTATATTGCTGCATACTATGTGCTATATTGCTGCATACTATGTACTATATTGCTCCATACTGTATTGCTGCATGCTATGTACTATACTGCTGCATGCTATGTACTATATTGCTGCATACTATGTGCTATACTGCTGCATGCTATGTACTATACTGCTGCATACTATATTGCTGCATGCTATGTACTATATTGCTGCATACTGTGTACTATATTGCTGCATACTATGTACTATATTGCTGCATGCTATGTACTATATTGCTGCATGCTATGTACTATACTGCTGCATACTATATTGCTGCATACTATGTACTATATTGCTCCATACTGTATTGCTGCATGCTATGTACTATACTGCTGCATGCTATGTACTATATTGCTGCATACTATGTGCTATACTGCTGCATGCTATGTACTATACTGCTGCATACTATATTGCTGCATGCTATGTACTATATTGCTGCATACTGTGTACTATATTGCTGCATACTATGTACTATATTGCTGCATGCTATGTACTATATTGCTGCATGCTATGTACTATACTGCTGCATACTATATTGCTGCATGCTATGTACTATACTGCTGCATACTATATTGCTGCATGCTATGTACTATATTGCTGCATGCTATGTACTATACTGCTGCATACTATATTGCTGCATGCTATGTACTATATTGCTGCATGCTATGTACTATACTGCTGCATACTATATTGCTGCATGCTATGTACTATATTGCTGCATGCTATGTACTATACTGCTGCATACTATATTGCTGCATGCTATGTACTATACTGCTGCATACTATATTGCTACATACTGTGTACTATATTGCTGCATGCTATGTACTATACTGCTGCATACTATATTGCTGCATGCTATGTACTATACTACTGCATGATATGTACTATATTGCTGAATACTGTGTACGATATTGCTGCATGCTATGTACTATACTACTGCATGATATGTACTACACTGCTGCATGCTATGTACTATATTGCTGCATGCTATGTACTATATTGCTGCATACTATATTGCTGCATGCTATGTACTATACTGCTTCATACTATATTGCTGCATGCTATGTACTATACTGCTGCATATTATACTGCTGCATACTATGTGCTATATTGCTGCATGCTAGGTACTATACTGCTGCATGCTATGCGCAATGTTTACTATTGTCCCCAATGCTGTCTTGTTTGCATTTATTTCTACTACTAGTCGCTCTACTTACTGTTATTAGGCTCAGCTTGATGTTCTCTAGTTCCCATTTATCTGTACAAAAGTTTTCAAATTTTTTGTATTCTTTAATGTTCACATACAGTAAAATAATAGCAATATACGGCTGTTATTCTATACGGTGTGTGCACTGCTGGCTAATTTCCCATTGACTTCAATAGAGCGCATTAGTAAAATAAAAATACGGCTGCATCTTTCCCTCCACATTCTGCCCATATTTTACCTTTTTTAATATATTTTACGGTGTGTGAATGTAACCTATAACCCATGGTGTTTTCGTATTACTTTGCTGTGAGGGGTGAACATCCTGTCTCACTTATGGTACTTGTCATACTAAATAACTGGCAATAATACACAGCAAGCCGCCATGAGGACAGAGTCCGGCTAATTGTTCTCCGTTATCAGCCCTGTGATTGATAATCTTCCCTCACACTATATGAAGAGTGCATTGTTAGTCCTCACAACGTCTTTTCTTGGCTGTTCGACCGCCATCTTTGTGGATGTCCATGATTTTGAGGTTAAATAACGCCTGTAACTTCAAAATAACAGACGTTATTTGACTTCAAAATGACGGCGTTGAATGGCCAAAAAGAGACGTTGTGTGGACCTAGCCTATGTCTGCAGCAGGTTTATAGTCTGTTGGCTGTATATTCCTAAAGAAACCCTGCAGGATTCCTCCAATAGAAGGTTATTATCCACTATATAGGCGTAGCATGGACTAGATCACCTATTAGGTCCCAGTTTTATAAGAATGTATACTGCACTCAGTTCATTTTTCACTTTATACCATTGTATGGAATTTACAATTACTGTTATTTTTGTACACTCTTTTGTCTGATGTTAATGGAACCTCAGAAAACATGCTTAGCATATACTCCCGCCATATACTCCCGGCATAAACTCCCGCCATATACTCCCGCCATAAACTCCCGCCATATACTCCCGCCATAAACTCCCGCCATATACTCCCGCCATATACTCCCGGCATAAACTCCCGCCATATACTCCTGGAATATACTCCCGCCATATACTCCCACCATATACTCCCGGCATAAACTCCCGCCATGTACTCCGGGAATATACTCCCACCATATACTCCCGCCATATACTCCTGGCATATACTCCCACAATATACTCCCGGCATAAACTCCTGCCATATACTCCTGCCCTATACTCCCGCCATATACTCCCACCATATACTCCCGGCATAAACTCCCACCATATACTCCCGCCATATACTCCCACCATATACTCCCGGCATAAACTCCCGCCATGTACTCCTGGAATATACTCCCGCCATATACTCCTGGAATATACTCCCGCCATATACTCCCACCATATACTCCCGGCATAAACTCCCGCCATGTACTCCGGGAATATACTCCCACCATATACTCCCGCCATATACTCCTGGCATATACTCCCACAATATACTCCCGGCATAAACTCCTGCCATATACTCCTGCCCTATACTCCCGCCATATACTCCCACCATATACTCCCGGCATAAACTCCCACCATATACTCCCGCCATATACTCCCACCATATACTCCCGGCATAAACTCCCGCCATGTACTCCTGGAATATACTCCCGCCATATACTCCCACCATATACTCCTGGCATATACTCCGGCAATATACTCCCGGCATAAACTCCTGCCATATACTCCCGCCATATACTCCCGCCATATACTCCTGGCATATACTCCCGCCATATACTCCCACCATATACTCCCACCATATACTCCTGGCATATACTCCGGCAATATACTCCCGGCATAAACTCCTGCCATATACTCCCGCCATATACTCCCGCCATATACTCCCGCCATATACTCCTGGCATATACTCCCACAATATACTCCCTGCATAAACTCCTGCCATATACTCCTGCCCTATACTCCCGGCATAAACTCCTGCCATATACTCCCGGCATAAACTCCCGCCATATACTCCTGCCATATACTCTATGCATTCCACTTGAACTCATCGTATCCCAAGCCGCCCACCATTGTCTTACTATGTTGCTTTCTTTTGTCAATCACAGACAATGAATTGTATCCACAAAAAGAAGTAAACCACCAGGATATGCTGCTGACCCTTCTACTGAATAAGCACTTACCTGTAAGAAGACCCTCGCACTTTGGTAAGAACTATAGATTGGATAAAGCTACAGCACGTCTTATTATCCGCCCCGTATCATTGTAGCCGCATACACAGCAATTAGCTTGATTAAAAAGCATTTAGCTTATTATACTCCAGTCCATTATACGCACACAGCTCCGGAGCACCGCAGTAGTTGATGATCGACTCTATAAAAACATCTAAGTGACTGGTTTAAAGTGTACCTTAAAGGGATATAGTCCCAGCTCAGCTAATATAGTTATACTTGTAGGATATTTTTTTACTAATACAGTGGTGCCTTGGATTACGAGCATAATTCGTTCCGGGACCGCGCTTGCAATTCAAATCCACTCTTAAACCAAAGCAAAGTTGAGCTGAGTGTGAGTGCCTGCACATAATAGCAGCAGTGTGTATAGCTGAGTGTGAGTGCCTGCACATAATAGCAGCAGTGTGTATAGCTGAGTGTGAGTGCCTGCACATAATAGCAGCAGTGTGTATAGCTGAGTGTGAGTGCCTGCACATAATAGCAGCAGTGTGTATAGCTGAGTGTGAGTGCCTGCACATAATAGCAGCAGTGTGTATAGCTGAGTGTGAGTGCCTGCACATAATAGCAGCAATGTGTATAGCTGAGTGTGAGTGCAGGCACATTATAACAGCAGTGTGTATAGATGAGTATGAGTGCAGGCACATTATAGCAGCAGTGAGTATAGCTGAGTGTGAGTGCAGGCACAATATAGCAGGAATGATGGGAGAGGATGGGAAACACAAGGGCTGACAGAGACTGCAGGGAGCAGGAAGGAATGAGCAGGACAGATGTGGACACAGTATAGCAGCACTCTCCGGGGAGAGAGGGGTTACAGCTATGAAGAGATTACCTCCACAGTCCTGTCCCCTGATGTAAGCCCCAGCCTGGGGTGTATCTGCTATGATTTGGAAGGTGAGGGAGACTTCCTGGGTCAGAGTACAGGGCTGTAGACCCCACTATGCAGACCATGCCCCTCCCTTACTCCCCCTCCCACCCAGTACAGGGAGCTCTTACACCAAAGCAACGCTCTTACACCAAGTCACAATTTTGAAAAACTGTGAGCTCTTCTTGCAAAACGCTCTTAATCCAAGTTACTCTAAAACCAAGGGTTTTATCCATTTAGGGTTTTATCCATGTTCATCCATTTAGAAAACCTGTCTCCTCCTCCTCCTGATATGTTGCTCTTTCCCTCCCATTGTTGACAGCTTATTGTCTAGACTACAGACCACCTCTCTACTTCTAAAGCAGTGGTCTGCCTGGTATATATAGCTAATATATATATCACTGTCTCCTTTTGTTCTTGAGTTCACTGTTTTCTATAAGCATTTCCCTCCTGACCCTTATTTAGTCCTGTAACATATTTATATATAATCAGTATATACACACTATATAGCTATACACTACATTTCTACATTATGTTTATATACACACTAGCCAAACTACTGTTTTTAGAGCAGAGTGGTGGTCGGTAACCTAGACAACGAGCTGTCAACAATTGGAAGGAAAGAGAGGCATATCAGGAGAAGGAGGCAGGTTTGTTAAATTATTGTATTATTATAAAATATTTATCTTGATGATTCCTACACATGGAACTATATTAGCTGAGATGGAATATACGTTACTAAAAACAGCCCATGAACAGGAGGAAAACTGTTACTGAAAAAATAGATTTTTCCCCAAAAAAACTTAAAGGGGTTGTTCGACAAAAATTGTTTATTTTAAATCAACTGGTGCCAGAAATTTGTAATTTACTTCTAATAAAAACCTCAAGTTGACCTGTACTTATTAGCTGCTGTATGTCCTGCAGGAAGTGGTGTATTCTCTCCAGTCTGGAGAGCAGGAGAGGTTTTCTATGGTGATTTGCTGCTGCTCTGGACAGTTCCTCACATGGACAGAGGTGGCAGCAGAGAGCACTGTGTCACACTGGATAGAATACACCACTTCCTGTAGGACATACAGCAGCTGATAAGTACTGGAAGACTTGAGTTTTTTTAAAGTAATTTACAAATTTCTGGCACCAGTTGATTTGAGAGAAAAACATTATTAGTGAACTACCCCTTTAAAGTTTTTAACAGGGGTCCATGCACAGCTTTCCATGGCAGATTTTATTTCAGTATTTTGACCAACAGCCAAATTTGGATTAAAAGGAATGGGAAATATAAAGGAAGGACTGACAGCTGCATGTAAATGTACTATGCGCCCCTCTCCCTGGTGTCTAGAGGGAAAATCCCTTCTGCTTACCGGGTCGGGGCTCAGCGTCGCACTGACACTGATCCCCGCTCGACAATCAATGTATCTGGTCTGCTGCAGACCGGAGTAATACAGCATTGATCTAATGGATCAGTGCAGTATATATGTATCTCTAGGGGGGTTCACTGCAGTAATAATAAAAGTCCCCAAGGGGGAACAGTGCAGTATATATGTATTTATATGGTAGATCATTGCAGTGTTTTTGTATCTCTATGGGAGATCAGTGCAGTATATATGTATTTCTATGGCAGATCAGTGCAGTATATTTGTATCTCTATAGGAGATCACTTCAGTAACAATAAAAGTCCCCCAGGGGATCAGTGCAGTATATATGTATCATTATGGGAGATCAGTGCAGTATATATGTATTTCTATGGGAATTCAGTGCAGTATATATGTATTTCTATGGGAGATCAGTGCAGTATATATGTATCTCTGTGGGAGATCACTTCAGTAATACTGAAAGTCCCCCAGGGGGATCAGTGCAGTATATATGTATCTCTATGGGAGATCAGTGCAGTATATATGTATTTCTATGGGAGATCAGTGCAGTATATATGTATCTCTATGGAAGATCACTGCAGTAATAGTGAAAGTCCCCCAGGGGGATCAGTGCAGTATATATGTATTTCTATGGTAGATCATTGCAGTATATTTGTATCTCTATGGGAGATCACTGCAGTATATATGTATTTCTATGGGAGATCAGTGCAGTATATTCGTATCTCTATGGGAGATCAGTGCAGTATATATGTATTTCTATGGGAGATCAGTGCAGTATATTTGTATCTCTATAGGAGATCACTTCAATAATAATAAAAGTCCCCCAGGGGATCAGTGCAGTATATATGTATCTCTATGGGAGCTCAGTGCAGTAGATATGTATTTCTATGGGAGATCAGTGCAGTATATATGTATTTCTATGGGAGATCAGTGCAGTATATACTGTATGTATCTCTATGGGAGATCACTGCAGTAATACTGAAAGTCCCCCAGGGGGATCAGTGCAGTATATATGTATCTCTATGGGAGATCAATGCAGTATATATGTATTTCTATGGGAGATCAGTACAGTAATACTGAAAGTCACCAAGGGGATCAGTGCAGTATATATGTATCTCTATGGGAGATCAGTGCAGTATATATGTATCTCTATGGGAGATCAGTGCAGTATATATGTATTTCTATGGTAGATCAGTGCAGTATATATGTATTTCTATGGGAGATCAGTACAGTAATACTGAAAGTCACCAAGGGGATCAGTGCAGTATATATGTATCTCTATGGGAGATCAGTACAGTAATACTGAAAGTCACCAAGGGGATCAGTGCAGTATATATGTATCTCTATGGGAGATCAGTGCAGTATATATGTATCTCTATGGGAGATCAGTGCAGTATATATGTATCTCTATGGTAGATCAGTGCAGTATATATGTATCTCTATGGGAGATTAGTGCAGTATATATGTATCTCTATGGGAGATCAGTGCAGTATATATGTATCTCTATGGGAGATCAGTGCAGTATATATGTATCTCTATGGGAGATCAGTGCAGTATATATGTATCTCTATGGGAGATCAGTGCAGTATATATGTATCTCTATGGTAGATCAGTGCAGTAATACTGAAAGTCCCCAAGGGGAACTAAAAGTTAAAGTATACAGTTAAAAAAAGTTTTTATTAATAAGAAATCCTCTCCCCTAATAAAAGTCTGAATCACCCCCTTTTTTCCCCCATTTTATAAATAAAAATAAATAAATAAACATATTTGGTATCGCCGCATGCGTAATCGCCCAAACTATGAAATTCACATTTCTGAGTGCAAAATTGCGTATTTTTTGTCACATCAAAGCCAGAAAAATTGTGATAAAAAGTGATCAAAAAGTTGCATATACAAAAGCAAGATACTGATAGAAAGTACAGATCATGGCGCAAAAACTGACACATAACACAGCCCCATAGACCAAAGGATGAAAGCGCTATAAGCCTGGGAATAGAGAAATACATTTTTTTTAAAAGCTGTCAGATAAAATAATCATTGTAAGGCTATGTTCACACATTGTATGAGACCGGCCGTTCCGTGACCCCGGCCGGCACTTAAAGAGGATGTACCACCAGGTACATCCTCTTTAAGCTGAACCCACGGATCGAACGGCGCTGTCACGGGGAAGCCGGTGCCCGATTCCTATGCACGCCACCGTACTATGCACCGGAACTGGCCGGTGCTCAAGCACTCTAGGTGGACCGGGCCGCCCCAGTGGGAGGGAATTTCCTCCCCTGTATGATGCGGCTCCCTTAGAATGAATGGAACCGCGTCATACAGGGGATGAAATTCAAGATTAAGATTTAAGCTAAAGTTCTGGTTGTCTCACAAACTGCAATATAAGGGGCTCTACATCTATATTTGCCATTTGGGACTACATCATTATTAGGTAATCAAAACTAAAATAAATAAAATAATTAAAAAATCTGGTGCTAAATACTGAATGGCTGGAATTGTTAAAGGGGTATTCCACTCAAACAGAACTTTTGATATGTTGCAGCTCATAGTGAGACTAACAATGTTGCAGATAAAGCCTGCCAGGGACTCAGCTGTCTCAGAAAGGAGGGGGGAGGAGGGGGGGACAGAGAGAAAAGCTCACACACAGATTTTTGTGTCTTCAGCAGAAAGCAGCAGCTGAGAACTGGGGGAAGGAGACTGAATAGTTAATAACAAGTATAGAAGGAATTGTTAGTCTCACCATGGGCAGCAACATATCAAAATTGATGTCTGAGTGGAATACCCCTTTAAACATAGGAAATATACAAATCTGAATAACTTTCTGGCACCAACCTATTTTTCTTCTCTTTCTAGAATGCCCCTTTAGGAAATACTCTGCATTCTTTAAACCTGTATAATATTTTATTTCATAGATATGGAGCTGGAGAGCAAATTAGAACAACTGGAGCAGGTAAGTGATGGAACGTTAATGGTATCGCTTACTTATACAATAATTATATTTTTGCAGATGCCATGAAGTAAAACTGGGATCATTTGTAAGAGTTGATAAGGATTTATATCTGGGCTCCGAGCAGCGTAGACACCTGGGAAAGGTGTAAATTGGTGGGGGGATGGGTGTATGTGTCTTTTGTATGGGATTGCTGGAGTTCCCCTTTAGGGTCAGTTCACACGTACAGACTTGCAGCGTAAATCTCGCTGCGAGTCTGTCAGGTCCTGGCAGTTCACTGTCACTTCCTACTCGCTGCAGTCTAAACGACCTCTGCGTGTATGTAATTCTGCCGGCCCCTTAACCCCTTCGTCTCCCGCCTCGCTGTGTCTGTATATACATTACCTGTCCTCGCTGCACGGGGTCCCGGCGTCCTGCTCTCCCGCCCAGCCAATCAGTGTGTTGCCCAGCCGCAGCAACTGATTGGCTGGGCGGGAGAGCAGGACAGTGGGAACCCGTGCAGCGAGGACAGGTAATGTATATACAGACACAGCGAGGCGGGAGACGAAGGGGTTAAGGGGCCGGCAGAATTACATAACGACCGCTGCGAGTATGTAGTGAAAGGGACCTGACAGACTGGCAGTGAGATTTACGCTGCGAGTCTGTACGTGTGAACTGACCCTTAATCATACAGTATACTAAAAATAACTTTTTGTTTTTCAATCAGCTAGAAAAATTGAAGGAGGAGCTTTTGGAAGAAAAGTCTGGAGATTTGTCATATGCTATGGACAGACTCCCAGCGTCACATCCAAACAAGCGAGGTAGGTACTACATGAACATATGGGTATGCTACGCTCCTATATACCAGAATGGGGAGAGCTGCACACATGAGGCCAGCTCTCCCCAGTGGCCTATAGGGAATCTATCAGCAAGCTAGGTCAGCTTACATAGATGTTCCCCACACAGAGGTGCATAGGGGGCATTTATCAAGACTGGTGTGCTGGTGTACTGGAGTACTGGTGTACTGGTGTACTGGAGTACTGGTGTGCTGGTGTACTGGAGTACTGGTGTGCTGTGTACTGGTGTGCTGTGTGCTGGTGTGCTGGTGTACTGGTATGCTGGTGTACTGGAGTACTGGTGTGCTAGTGTACTGGTGTACTGGAGTACTGGTGTGCTGGTGTACTGGAGTACTGGTGTACTGGTGTGCTGTGTACTGGTGTACTGGAGTACTGGTGTGCTGGTGTACTGGAGTACTGGTGTGCTGTGTGCTGGTGTACTGGTGTGCTGTGTACTGGTGTATTGGTGTGCTGGTGTATTGGTGTGCTGGTGTACTGGTGTATTAGTGTGCTGGTGTACTGGTGTACTGGAGTATTGGTGTACTGGTGTGCTGGTGTACTGGTGTACTGGAGTACTGGTGTGCTGGTGTACTGGTGTACTGGTGTACTGGAGTGCTGGTGTACTGGTGTACTGGAGTACTGGAGTACTGGTGTGCTGTGTACTGGTGTACTGGAGTGCTGGTGTGCTGGTGTACTGGAGTGCTGGTGTGCTGGTGTACTGGAGTATTGGTGTGCTGGTGTGCTGGTCTACTGGAGTATTGGTGTGCTGGTGTACTGGAGTACTGGTGTACTGGAGTACTGGTGTGCTGGTGTACTGGAGTATTGGTGTACTGGTGTGCTGGTGTACTGGAGTACTGGTGTGCTGTGTACTGGTGTACTAGTGTGCTGTGTCCTGGTGTACTGGAGTACTGGTGTGCTGGTGTACTGGAGTACTGGTGTGCTGGTGTACTGGAATACTGGTGTGTTGGTGTGCTGGTGTACTGGTATGCTGGTGTACTGGAGTACTGGTGTGCTGGTGTACTGGTATGCTGGTGTACTGGTGTGCTGGTGTACTGGTATGCTGGTGTACTGGTGTACTGGAGTACTGGTGTGCTGGTGTACTGGTGTACTGGAGTACTGGTGTGTTGTGTACTGGTGTACTGGAGTACTGGTGTACTGGTGTACTGGAGTACTGGTGTGCTGTGTACTGGTGTACTGGAGTACTGGTGTGCTGGTGTACTGGAGTACTGGTGTGCTGTGTGCTGGTGTACTGGTGTGCTGTGTACTGGTGTATTGGTGTGCTAGTGTACTGGTGTATTAGTGTGCTGGTGTGCTGGTGTACTGGAGTACTGGTGTGCTGGTGTACTGGAGTATTGGTGTACTGGTGTGCTGGTGTACTGGTGTACTGGAGTACTGGTGTACTAGTGTGCTGTGTCCTGGTGTACTGGAGTACTGGAGTGCTGGTGTGCTGGTGTACTGGAGTACTGGTGTGCTGGTGTACTGGAATACTGGTGTGTTGGTGTGCTGGTGTACTGGTATGCTGGTGTACTGGTGTACTGGAGTACTGGTGTGCTGGTGTACTGGTATGCTGGTGTACTGGTGTGCTGGTGTACTGGTATGCTGGTGTACTGGTGTACTGGTGTGCTGGTGTACTGGTGTACTGGAGTACTGGTGTGTTGTGTACTGGTGTACTGGAGTGCTGGTGTACTGGTGTACTGGAGTACTGGTGTGTTGTGTACTGGTGTACTGGAGTACTGGTGTACTGGTGTACTGGAGTACTGGTGTGCTGTGTACTGGTGTACTGGAGTACTGGTGTGCTGGTGTACTGGAGTACTGGTGTGCTGTGTGCTGGTGTACTGGTGTGCTGTGTACTGGTGTATTGGTGTGCTAGTGTACTGGTGTATTAGTGTGCTGGTGTACTGGTGTACTGGAATATTGGTGTACTAGTGTGCTGTGTCCTGGTGTACTGGAGTACTGGTGTGCTGGTGTGCTGGTGTACTGGAGTGCTGGTGTGCTGGTGTACTGGAGTACTGGTGTGCTGGTGTACTGGAATACTGGTGTGTTGGTGTGCTGGTGTACTGGTATGCTGGTGTACTGGTGTACTGGAGTACTGGTGTGCTGGTGTACTGGTATGCTGGTGTACTGGTGTGCTGGTGTACTGGTATGCTGGTGTACTGGTGTACTGGTGTGCTGGTGTACTGGTGTACTGGAGTACTGGTGTGTTGTGTACTGGTGTACTGGAGTGCTGGTGTACTGGTGTACTGGAGTACTGGTGTGTTGTGTACTGGTGTACTGGAGTACTGGTGTACTGGTGTACTGGAGTACTGGTGTGCTGTGTACTGGTGTACTGGAGTACTGGTGTGCTGGTGTACTGGAGTACTGGTGTGCTGTGTGCTGGTGTACTGGTGTGCTGTGTACTGGTGTATTGGTGTGCTAGTGTACTGGTGTATTAGTGTGCTGGTGTACTGGTGTACTGGAATATTGGTGTACTAGTGTGCTGGTGTACTGGAGTACTGGTGTGCTGTGTGCTGGTGTACTGGAGTATTGGTGTGCTGGTGTACTGGTGTGCTGGTGTACTGGAGTATTGGTGTGCTGGTGTACTGGTGTGCTGGTGTACTGGAGTACTGGTGTACTGGTGTGCTGGTGTACTGGTGTACTGGAGTACTTGTGTGCTGGTGTGCTGGTGTACTGGTGTGCTGTGTACTGGTGTACTGGAGTGCTGGTGTGCTGGTGTACTGGTGTGCTGGTGTGCTGGTGTACTGGAGTACTGGTGTACTGGTGTGCTGGTGTACTGGAGTACTGGAGTACTGGTGTGCTGGTGTGCTGGTGTACTGGTGTACTGGAGTACTGGTGTGCTGTGTAC
Organism: Dendropsophus ebraccatus; assembly: GCF_027789765.1. Taxonomy (NCBI): domain Eukaryota; kingdom Metazoa; phylum Chordata; class Amphibia; order Anura; family Hylidae; genus Dendropsophus; species Dendropsophus ebraccatus. The sequence continues at coordinate 3,894,435 of NC_091459.1, forward strand.
TGGTGTACTAGTGTGCTGTGTCCTGGTGTAGTGGAGTACTGGTGTGCTGTGTGCTGGTGTACTGGAGTATTGGTGTGCTGGTGTACTGGTGTGCTGGTGTACTGGAGTATTGGTGTGCTGGTGTACTGGTGTGCTGGTGTACTGGAGTACTGGTGTACTGGTGTGCTGTGTACTGGTGTACTGGAGTGCTGGTGTACTGGTGTGCTGGTGTACTGGTGTGCTGGTGTACTGGAGTACTGGTGTACTGGAGTGCTGGAGTACTGGTGTGCTGGTGTACTGGTGTGCTGGTGTGCTGGTGTACTGGAGTACTGGTGTGCTGTGTACTGGTGTACTAGTGTGCTGTATCCTGGTGTACTGGAGTACTGGTGTGCTGTGTACTGGTGTACTGGAGTACTGGTGTGCTGTGTACTGGTGTACTGGAGTACTGGTGTGCTGTGTGCTGGTGTATTGGTGTGCTGGTGTATTAGTGTACTGGTGTACTGGAGTATTGGTGTACTGGTGTACTGGTGTGCTAGTGTGCTGGTGTACTGGTGTATTGGTGGACTGGAGTACTGGTGTGCTAGTGTTCTGGTGTACTGGTGTATTGGTGGACTGGAGTACTGGTGTGCTAGTGTGCTGGTGTGCTAGTGTGCTGGTGTATTGGTGGACTGGAGAACTGGTGTGCTGTTGTACTGGAGTATTGGTGTACTGGTGTGCTGGTGTACTGGTGTATTGCTGGACTGGAGTACTGGTGTGCTAGTGTGCTGGTGTACTGGTGAACTGGAGTATTGGTGTGCTGGTGTACTGGTGTATTGGTGGACTGGAGTACTGGTGTGCTAGTGTACTGGTGTACTGGAGTACTGGTGTGCTGGTGTACTGGAGTACTGGTGTACTGGTGTGCTGTGTACTGGTGTACTGGAGTACTGGTGTGCTGGTGTACTGGAGTACTGGTGTGCTGTGTGCTGGTGTACTGGTGTGCTGTGTACTGGTGTATTGGTGTGCTGGTGTATTGGTGTGCTGGTGTACTGGTGTATTAGTGTGCTGGTGTACTGGTGTACTGGAGTATTGGTGTACTGGTGTGCTGGTGTACTGGTGTACTGGAGTACTGGTGTGCTGGTGTACTGGTGTACTGGTGTACTGGAGTGCTGGTGTACTGGTGTACTGGAGTACTGGAGTACTGGTGTGCTGTGTACTGGTGTACTGGAGTGCTGGTGTGCTGGTGTACTGGAGTGCTGGTGTGCTGGTGTACTGGAGTATTGGTGTGCTGGTGTGCTGGTCTACTGGAGTATTGGTGTGCTGGTGTACTGGAGTACTGGTGTACTGGAGTACTGGTGTGCTGGTGTACTGGAGTATTGGTGTACTGGTGTGCTGGTGTACTGGAGTACTGGTGTGCTGTGTACTGGTGTACTAGTGTGCTGTGTCCTGGTGTACTGGAGTACTGGTGTGCTGGTGTACTGGAGTACTGGTGTGCTGGTGTACTGGAATACTGGTGTGTTGGTGTGCTGGTGTACTGGTATGCTGGTGTACTGGAGTACTGGTGTGCTGGTGTACTGGTATGCTGGTGTACTGGTGTGCTGGTGTACTGGTATGCTGGTGTACTGGTGTACTGGAGTACTGGTGTGCTGGTGTACTGGTGTACTGGAGTACTGGTGTGTTGTGTACTGGTGTACTGGAGTACTGGTGTACTGGTGTACTGGAGTACTGGTGTGCTGTGTACTGGTGTACTGGAGTACTGGTGTGCTGGTGTACTGGAGTACTGGTGTGCTGTGTGCTGGTGTACTGGTGTGCTGTGTACTGGTGTATTGGTGTGCTAGTGTACTGGTGTATTAGTGTGCTGGTGTGCTGGTGTACTGGAGTACTGGTGTGCTGGTGTACTGGAGTATTGGTGTACTGGTGTGCTGGTGTACTGGTGTACTGGAGTACTGGTGTACTAGTGTGCTGTGTCCTGGTGTACTGGAGTACTGGAGTGCTGGTGTGCTGGTGTACTGGAGTACTGGTGTGCTGGTGTACTGGAATACTGGTGTGTTGGTGTGCTGGTGTACTGGTATGCTGGTGTACTGGTGTACTGGAGTACTGGTGTGCTGGTGTACTGGTATGCTGGTGTACTGGTGTGCTGGTGTACTGGTATGCTGGTGTACTGGTGTACTGGTGTGCTGGTGTACTGGTGTACTGGAGTACTGGTGTGTTGTGTACTGGTGTACTGGAGTGCTGGTGTACTGGTGTACTGGAGTACTGGTGTGTTGTGTACTGGTGTACTGGAGTACTGGTGTACTGGTGTACTGGAGTACTGGTGTGCTGTGTACTGGTGTACTGGAGTACTGGTGTGCTGGTGTACTGGAGTACTGGTGTGCTGTGTGCTGGTGTACTGGTGTGCTGTGTACTGGTGTATTGGTGTGCTAGTGTACTGGTGTATTAGTGTGCTGGTGTACTGGTGTACTGGAATATTGGTGTACTAGTGTGCTGTGTCCTGGTGTACTGGAGTACTGGTGTGCTGGTGTGCTGGTGTACTGGAGTGCTGGTGTGCTGGTGTACTGGAGTACTGGTGTGCTGGTGTACTGGAATACTGGTGTGTTGGTGTGCTGGTGTACTGGTATGCTGGTGTACTGGTGTACTGGAGTACTGGTGTGCTGGTGTACTGGTATGCTGGTGTACTGGTGTGCTGGTGTACTGGTATGCTGGTGTACTGGTGTACTGGTGTGCTGGTGTACTGGTGTACTGGAGTACTGGTGTGTTGTGTACTGGTGTACTGGAGTGCTGGTGTACTGGTGTACTGGAGTACTGGTGTGTTGTGTACTGGTGTACTGGAGTACTGGTGTACTGGTGTACTGGAGTACTGGTGTGCTGTGTACTGGTGTACTGGAGTACTGGTGTGCTGGTGTACTGGAGTACTGGTGTGCTGTGTGCTGGTGTACTGGTGTGCTGTGTACTGGTGTATTGGTGTGCTAGTGTACTGGTGTATTAGTGTGCTGGTGTACTGGTGTACTGGAATATTGGTGTACTAGTGTGCTGGTGTACTGGAGTACTGGTGTGCTGTGTGCTGGTGTACTGGTGTACTGGTGTGCTGGTGTACTGGTGTGCTGGTGTACTGGAGTATTGGTGTGCTGGTGTACTGGTGTGCTGGTGTACTGGAGTACTGGTGTACTGGTGTGCTGGTGTACTGGTGTACTGGAGTACTTGTGTGCTGGTGTGCTGGTGTACTGGTGTGCTGTGTACTGGTGTACTGGAGTGCTGGTGTGCTGGTGTACTGGTGTGCTGGTGTGCTGGTGTACTGGAGTACTGGTGTACTGGTGTGCTGGTGTACTGGAGTACTGGAGTACTGGTGTGCTGGTGTGCTGGTGTACTGGTGTACTGGAGTACTGGTGTGCTGTGTACTGGTGTACTAGTGTGCTGTGTCCTGGTGTAGTGGAGTACTGGTGTGCTGTGTGCTGGTGTACTGGAGTATTGGTGTGCTGGTGTACTGGTGTGCTGGTGTACTGGAGTATTGGTGTGCTGGTGTACTGGTGTGCTGGTGTACTGGAGTACTGGTGTACTGGTGTGCTGGTGTACTGGTGTACTGGAGTACTGGTGTGCTGTGTACTGGTGTACTGGAGTGCTGGTGTACTGGTGTGCTGGTGTACTGGTGTGCTGGTGTACTGGTGTACTGGTGTACTGGAGTGCTGGAGTACTGGTGTGCTGGTGTACTGGTGTGCTGGTGTGCTGGTGTACTGGAGTACTGGTGTGCTGTGTACTGGTGTACTAGTGTGCTGTATCCTGGTGTACTGGAGTACTGGTGTGCTGTGTACTGGTGTACTGGAGTACTGGTGTGCTGTGTACTGGTGTACTGGAGTACTGGTGTGCTGTGTGCTGGTGTATTGGTGTGCTGGTGTATTAGTGTACTGGTGTACTGGAGTATTGGTGTACTGGTGTACTGGTGTGCTAGTGTGCTGGTGTACTGGTGTATTGGTGGACTGGAGTACTGGTGTGCTAGTGTTCTGGTGTACTGGTGTATTGGTGGACTGGAGTACTGGTGTGCTAGTGTGCTGGTGTGCTAGTGTGCTGGTGTATTGGTGGACTGGAGAACTGGTGTGTTGTTGTACTGGAGTATTGGTGTACTGGTGTGCTGGTGTACTGGTGTATTGCTGGACTGGAGTACTGGTGTGCTAGTGTGCTGGTGTACTGGTGAACTGGAGTATTGGTGTGCTGGTGTACTGGTGTATTGGTGGACTGGAGTACTGGTGTGCTAGTGTACTGGTGTACTGGTGTGCTGGTGTACTGGAGTATTGGTGTACTGGTGTGCTGGTGTACTGTTGTATTGGTGGACTGGAGTACTGGTGTGCTAGTGTGCTGGTGTACTGGTGTGCTGGTGTACTGGAGTATTGGTGTACTGGTGTGCTGGTGTACTGGTGTATTGGTGGACTGGAGTACTGGTGTGCTAGTGTGCTGGTGTACTGGTGAACTGGAGTATTGGTGTGCTGGTGTACTGGTGTATTGGTGGACTGGAGTACTGGTGTGCTAGTGTGCTGGTGTACTGGTGTATTGCTGGACTGGAGTACTGGTGTGCTAGTGTACTGGTGTACTGGTGTGCTGGTGTGCTGGTGTACTGGAGTATTGGTGTACTGGTGTGCTGGTGTACTGTTGTATTGGTGGACTGGAGTACTGGTGTGCTAGTGTGCTGGTGTACTGGTGAACTGGAGTATTGGTGTGCTGGTGTACTGGTATATTGGTGGACTGGAGTACTGGTGTGCTAGTGTGCTGGTGTGCTGGTGTGCTGGTGTACTGTTGTATTGGTGGACTGGAGTACTGGTGTGCTAGTGTGCTGGTGTACTGGTGTACTGGAGTATTGGTGTACTGGTGTACTGGTGTACTGGAGTATTGGCGTACTGGTGTGCTAGTGTACTGGTGTACTGGTGTACTGGAGTATTGGTGTACTGGTGTGCTGGTGTACTCCACGCCAGTGTTAGATAAAGCCTTGTCTCCCAGTATATCTGGCACAGGCATTGTGGAGCAGGTGTAGAGTTTTGCTTGGTTTCTACGTAAAGGCCGACTCTGACTCCTCGTTCCCCGCTCCCTGCTGCCGCTATTACACGCGGCAGCAGCGAGCAGGTAAGTCCGGGGAGGGCAGGGGGAAGCTGCGGGGGGGCTGCCTGGGTGATTGCTGATCGTCCGGGCAGCCCATAGGATATAGCGGCAGTTTGCTGCCGCCGCTCCTATTGTACGGAGCGGCGGTTGCAGATCGCTGCTATATAAGTCGTTTATCTTTCAACATGTTGCCTCCTATTGCACAGGACGATTATCGTCCGTAACGGCCGATATCGTACGAATACAGCCAATAATCGTTCAGTGGAATAGGGTCTTAACACAAGGTGTAAATCTTGATAAATGAGGAGCGGGAGAAGGTCTCCCCCCCCCTTACCCCCCACGCCTGCCCGCCCATCGGTTGAGGAGGGGTTACGGCAGGCATATGTCAGGGAGAAGGCCAAGATCTGCACTGCCTCCATGGTGTACGCTCGGGGGGCATCATTATTAAATCTCCCCTTAGTGCCTTCATCATAGCACACCGCTGTACCAATTTTATTACTTTATTCTTTATGTACAAATATTTTATTAATATGTCAATGAGGCCTCGTGCACTAATACGGCCACTCCGCTTTTCTAGCACCAACAATAATGAGTAGTGAGGGCGCCATTGTGCAGCAGCATTGAGTACGGGCATGGTAAGAGGGTGGGCAGCCGTATTGTGGCACAGGGCAATAAAGGACCCTTCCTGATAGACCAAATCTGCTGAGACCCAGAACTGTGCGGCCGTTGTTGTGGCTGTGACTGCTGTCCTCCGGGGGGAGAGGTGGGTGTTGGTGGGCACTACATGAAAAAGGGGGGAGATGGGAGAGGTTATGTGACCACCACTAACATACAGCAAACTGTAGCTATAACCGCTGCTGTCACCCGCTCACGGCTTGTTGTAGTTATAGCATCTAGTGTCTCGGGGCCCTGTTACCAAATACGGCCGATTATCTGCCAAATCCGGCCGATCCAGCCGATAATCACTCCGTGTAATAAAGACAACGATCAACCAATGGGAACGATCAGTCTCTGAAGTGACAAGCTGCACAGCCAATCTCTGGCTGGGATGGCCGTTGTTTTACATAGTGTGAACATACAGAGAAATTTGAAGATAGATGTGGACTCCAAGGCCTGATGGGAACTAATAGAATCGTTGGGAGGTCAGGGGTCACACAAAGGTTTCTATCCTTTATCCGTGTGCGTTTTATGATTTCTGAGCGTCTTTTTCTTGTCTTTTCGCAGCCTGCTTCTGGAAATACTGTGTGTGAGCGCCGCCCTGCAGGGAAGAGCCTATTAATGCTAATTCTTACCAGAGCTCCGGCAAATCGACCAAAAATACAATGAAAAACTGTGAAGTTATATTTTTATGCAACATTTGTAATTTATTTGTGTAGTTTGGTGGTCACCGCATTGGACGCTGCATCTGAGACGTTACTGAGCCGTCCATCCCCCCGCGCTTTACCACAATGCATTAAGAATATTGCATCACCCGACCCATTAGACGTTATGGGATGAAGTTCCCATTGTGTTTGCAGCTGCCAGCCATTCCTTCCTTTATTACACAATGTATTTCATTACTTACATTATATCCAGACTTCCATTTTTACATTGATTGAATAAAGATGTATCAATTATATCCAAACTTTTCACATAATAGTATTGTTGCCAATGATGTACAGTATCAGAGGGGGGGAACCTACTCAGGACAATGGATTGGGAGACAGAAAGTCACTCCGGAGAACTGAACCTAATACAGAGTTTTATTGATTTCTGCAAAAAAATGTTAAATGATAAATTGGACAATTGGATTTTTCCCCCATTTTTGGTCTAAGTTCTGTTCATGAACCGGTATTTGACAGGCGAATGTTTTTTAGATGCAACTTTTTTTTATTTGCCTGTTTTGAGTATTCATTCAAAACTTGCATAATCCAGGATTTGCGCACAATTCATCATTTGTGACTTTTTCCAAAGTCGCAAAAACAGGTGCAGGCAGACGTCTGGTCAGTGCCAGGGGAACTTTTTTGCAACTTTTTTTTTTTTTTTACATGCATTTACTATGACAGTGTTACTTTTCCATAAATCTCACACAATATATTGGAACAAAATAAACACTGACCCACATTAGAATAGTCGTTCCCGTTACACTCCTTAGTAAATATGTTTTCAAGCAGGTTAGGGCATTTGCCGAATTACATAATCTAAAAATAACAAACACATCAAATCATTTTCATAATCAATTTTATTTCAAACAAAAAATATTTCTGAAGTCTAACAGTAGTAAAAAGTCTGCGGGTTGTGGCGGTATATGTGTAAGTAAACATAGATAGAGAAAATGACCAGAACAGTGCTCCCATATTATATTGCATGTAACCAGTGACAACATTTGATGGTATTAGGACTGTGGTTGTATCACAGTGGTATAAAAAAATTATATTTCAATTTACATATTAATATTTCAATGTACATAAAATTACAAAATAAAAAAAATTATAAAAGAGGTCAAACTTTTCACTCAAAATATAACTTCTGATCTGTTATCTATTCAGTCTCCTCCCCCCAGTTCTCAGCTGCTGCTTTCTGCTGAAAACACAAAAATCTGCATGTGAGCTTTTCTCTCTGTCCCCCCTCCTCCCCCCTCCCTTCTGAGACGGCTGATGTAAACAGTATCCCTGGCAGGCTGTATCTGCAACACTGTAGCTTCTTTATAATGCTGGGAGGATTAATCTGAGGTCAAGTTGCTAATAAACTCTCTGGGAGACAGAGATGAAAGCTCACACACAGATTTTTTTGTGTCTTCAGCAGAAAGCAGCAGCTGAGAACTGGTGGAAGGAGACTGAATAGATAATAACAAGTATGGAAGGAATTGTTAGTCTCACCATGGGCAGCAACTTATCAAAAGTTACGTTTGAGTGGAATACCCCTTTAAAATCTCAATACCATGAGCTGTTTTTATGCATATTTTGTTTTTATTCACTCTCAGATTATTATATAGTTTTAGGCATATCCTCCATATGTTTGTAATTTTAGTAGGTGTAATTATATTCCTTGTACAAGCTGTAGATACATAAACCAAGAAATGTCATAGAGCTGAAGCTTCTTATACAAAAATATCCTGGCTAAGGATTGTACCGTCAGTATTGTCACATATTACTTTAGAATACAGTGCTACCGCCATAGACACAGCTGAATTACATTGCCCTGCAATGCGTCCATTGTCACCACCCTGGTAATAGGAATACAGTATTCTGTCAGTATAAATACGAATCTAACATCTGTTACATACACCAACATATAGTGGTAAAACAATAGTAATATAACTTCCATCTAGCATTCAATGAGAATGAGTGTCAGAGGGGTTAGTAACTACTACATCTATGATTCATTCCTGATGGGGAATAAGTAGTTAAATATGGTGTAAGATGCTACATGTAAGAACTGGTAAATCTATGGTGATGGTAAGAGACGGAGACGAGCTGCCTTAGAAGCTAACGCCGGGTTCATGCTGCATTTTTGCAAAAAACGGAGGGAAAAACAGAAAGATGGATGTGATTGTGTGCGTATGTTTTGATCCGTTTTTTTCATTGACTTCCATTATTTAAAAAAAAAAAAGATGCTTTTTTTTACACAAAAACGTGGTCGCCCAAGTTTTTGTTTGCGCTAAAAAAATGCATCCCCTTTGATCCGTGTCTTTTTTTTAAATTATTTTTTATAATTGAAGTCAATGGAAAAATGGATTGCACACAATTGCATCATGTAAGTCTACAGAGCCCGACTAATTTCACTGACACAGACCTGAGAGCGGACCACGCCGCAGCGCATCCCTCTCCTTACTCGTTTTTACAATCAGTACAGGTGTGAACACTCAGACCAGAATCTCTGTGATGTCTCTGTGGCATGTCAAACATTTTTATGACGACAATGACATTTTGAACATTAACAGGCTTGCAGTGCTCCGTTAAACCCACATTTAAAAATCAATTTAAGGCTATGTTCACACAACATAATATTTCAGAAAAGAACGGACGCTGATTGCAATAGAATCAGCGTCCGTTCTTTCCTGCAGAGGTGGCATTGCATTGAAGTCAATGTAATGCCGCCCGCTCTATTAACACATGGTTATGTTAACGCCCAATCTTTAGACATTCAATGAACACCATCCGGAAATAATAGCTGTTCACACAATGTAATGTGCGGCAGCCGCACTTTATATTGAAGTGAATGGTTAGGGTTAGGGTTGCGGTGCCTGCAAGTCAATGTTGAAATAAGAACGTTCCTGCAGCCGATACCTCTGTAACATCCTGAATGCAGCCCAGCGGCCAGCAGTTTAGCAGCATCCGTTGATATGCAGTGGACACTGTTAAATGTAGTATGAACATAGACTAAGGAAGCATGTCGTCTAAAGTGTAGTTAGGCTGGGTTCACACAACATTTTTGCAATCCATTTTTTTCATCCATTTTTGCAAAAAAAAACAAACAAAAAAAAGATGCATTTGTGTGCATCTGTTTTTCATTGACTTCCATTAACGTACACAAAAATAATGTCTGCTACCTTTTTGTGTAAGTTAATAAAAACGGATGCGTTTTCATCCTGTTATTAATAGTAGAAGTCAATGGAAAAAACAAAATCAAAACGGATGCACACAAATGCATCTGTTTTCCATCAGTTTTTTTTTTTTTTGCAAAACAAAAGAAAAAAAAACAGATTGCAAAAACGTAGTGTGAACCCAGCCTTAGCAATGATAAAAATTAGGAAAGATGTAGATGAGCAAAGCCCAAAGAGATTGCTCGCCATCCCTAGATAACAAAATTGAAGGATTTCGATCATTTACAGCAGAGTCACACACTTTTTTGTACTTTGTGAGACAGTCAAATAAAAATGAACCAGAAACAAGAATTCAAAAAATTTTTGATATTTCAGTTTAAATGTGACGCTATTATTGTACCATCCAAGTCGGCCCTGCTCAGTGGTTCGGCTATGATTGCTACGATGTCCATTACCAGTGCATATGGCCACATAGATCCCCAGCCACGTGCGGCCTGCTAGTCACTGATTTAGGCTGCGTTCACACAACGTATATTTCAGTCAGTATTGCAACCAAAACCAGGAGTGGATTAAAAACACAGAAAGGCTCTGTTCACACAATGATGAAATTGAGTGGATGGCCGCCATATAACAGTAAAGAACGGCCATTATTTCAAAACAACAGTTGTTGTTCTAAAATAACAGCAAATATTTGCCATTAAATGGCGGCCATCCACTCAATTACAACATTGTGTGAACAGAGCCTTTCTGTGTTTTTAATCCACTCCTGGTTTTGGTTGCAATACTGACTGAAATATACGTAGTGTGAACATAGCCTTATAGTGTATTTCTCAGTATGGGCCTATATCTGCAACTAGCCGGAGACATACTATAAGAGACACACTATAAGAGACACACTATAAGAGACACGCTATAAGAGACACGCTAAAAGAGACACACTATAAGAGACACTATAAGAGACACACTATAAGAGACACACTATAAGAGACACGCTAAAAGAGACACGCTATAAGAGACACGCTATAGGAGACACGCTATAAGAGACACACTATAAGAGACACACTATAAGGGACACACTATAAGAGACACACTATAAGGGACACACTATAAGAGACACACTATAAGGGACATACTATAAATGACACACCATAAGAGACACACTATAAGAGACACACTATAAGAGACACACTATAAGGGACATACTATAAGGGACACACTATAAGGGACACACTATAAGAGACACACTATAAGAGACACACTATAAGAGACACACTATAAGAGACACACTATAAGGGACATACTATAAGGGACACACTATAAGGGACACACTATAAGAGACACACTATAAGAGACACACTATAAGAGACATACTATAAGAGACACACTATAAGAGACATAGCTTCCTCCTCAGCGTCTCCTGTGTAATAGGGACATAGCAGCAGGTTAGATTCCTCTCATCTGCTCAAAGTTTCCCTTCAATATTTTTAGGAAAAAGAAAAACTATACTTAGGCTGCAGTGTAGATTTTGTGAAGATTTGCAGCGAAATCCGCTGTGGGTCCAGTGCAATTCATCCCTATGAGAGCACATACTCACAGCAGGATTGATATCCCGCTGTATGTGTGTTAACCCCCGCTGCGGATCCGGTAGGTGTGAAGGCCCCCATAAGGAAATGTTATATTGTGATATTTACTCCATTTTCTAATGACTTTTTGGTCTTGTGCTGAGTTACTATGCAGCTCCAGCGTTACATATAGGCTACGTTCACACTACGTATATTTCAGTCAGTATATTTCAGTCAGTATATTTCAGTCAGTATTGCAACCAAAACCAGCAGTGGATTGAAAACACAGAAAGGATCTGTTCACACAATGGTGAAATTGAGTGGATGGCCGCCATATAACAGTAAAGAACGGCCATTATTTCAATATAACGGCCGTTGTTCTAAAATAACAGCAAATATTTGCCATTAAATGGCGGCCATCCACTCAATTACAACATTGTGTGAACAGATCCTTTCTGTGTTTTCAATCCACTCCTGGTTTTGGTTGCAATATGAGGACCACAATACTGACTGAAATATACTGACTGAAATATACTAACTGAAATATACATAGTGTGAACGCAGCCTTATACTGCACACTGATCAGCATACTGTAGTCTTTATGCTTGGACCTTATACACATTTAACACACAGAAAATCCAACCTGCATTGTATAAATCTAACGTTGACCTTAGATAAGGGGTGAGACAGATATAAATGTAATTCTTTATGCTACAGTGCTACATAATGTGCTACATAAAACTGCAGGGACTACCTGGCTCCTGTGACGGGCAGCTCTGATTTTTTTTAAAGAACATTTTTTGTTCTGTACTGCAAAGCTGATGTAGTGTAAGGTATATACTGTACAAGCAGTGACCATAGAGGCCTACATGGTACCTACTGTATATACAAGTAGTGTAAGGTATATACAAGCAGTGACCATAGAGACCTACATGGTACCTGCTGTATATACAAGTAGTGTAAGGTATATACAAGCAGTGACCATAGAGACCTACATGGTACCTGCTGTATATACAAGTAGTGTAAGGTATATACAAGCAGTGACCATAGAGGCCTACATGGTACCTACTGTATATACAAGCAGTGACCATAGAGACCTACATGGTACCTGCTGTATATACAAGTAGTGTAAGGTATATACAAGCAGTGACCATAGAGACCTACATGGTACCTGCTGTATATACAAGTAGTATAAGGTATATACAAGCAGTGACCATAGAGACCTACATGGTACCTGCTGTATATACAAGTAGTATAAGGTACATACAAGCAGTGACCATAGAGACCTACATGGTACCTGCTGTATATACAAGTAGTATAAGGTATATACAAGCAGTGACCATAGAGACCTACATGGTACCTACTGTATATACAAGCAGTGACCATAGAGACCTACATGGTGCCTGCTGTATATACAAGTAGTGTAAGGTATATACAAGCAGTGACCATAGAGACCTACATGGTACCTGCTGTATATACAAGTAGTGTAAGGTATATACTGTACAAGCAGTGACCATAGAGACCTACATGGTACCTACTGTATATACAAGCAGTGACCATAGAGACCTACATGGTACCTGCTGTATATACAAGTAGTGTAAGGTATATACAAGCAGTAACCATAGAGACCTACATGGTACCTGCTGTATATACAAGTAGTGTAAGGTATATACAAGCAGTGACCATAGAGACCTACATGCTACCTGCTGTATATACAAGTAGTGTAAGGTATATACAAGCAGTAACCATAGAGACCTACATGGTACCTGCTGTATATACAAGTAGTGTAAGGTATATACAAGCAGTGACCATAGAGACCTACATGGTACCTGCTGTATATACAAGTAGTGTAAGGTATATACAAGCAGTGACCATAGAGACCTACATCGTACCTGCTGTATATACAAGTAGTGTAAGGTATATACAAGCAGTAACCATAGAGACCTACATGGTGCCTGCTGTATATACAAGTAGTGTAAGGTATATACAAGCAGTGACCATAGAGACCTACATGCTACCTGCTGTATATACAAGTAGTGTAAGGTATATACTGTACAAGCAGTGACCATAGAGACCTACATGGTGCCTGCTGTATATACAAGTAGTGTAAGGTATATACAAGCAGTGACCATAGAGACCTACATGCTACCTGCTGTATATACAAGTAGTGTAAGGTATATACTGTACAAGCAGTGACCATAGAGACCTACATGGTGCCTGCTGTATATACAAGTAGTGTAAGGTATATACAAGCAGTGACCATAGAGACCTACATGCTACCTGCTGTATATACAAGTAGTGTAAGGTATATACAAGCAGTGACCCGGTCTCTATGTTTATATGTTTTGTAAACCTAGCCTAAACCTGGATGTAAAGGATCCCTGCAGGTTCCCGGTTACACAGGATCCAGTAAATCTCATGTTGGTGTTTTCTAAGGCTTCTTGTCATCTATCAGGCCCAGAGGATATACATAAGATGGACGTATCGTTTTATCTAGAATGTTCCAAGACCTGGTGATAAGGTTACATGACCTTTAGTACAATTTTAGTTGAATAGGCTATCTTCACACAACACACTTTCTATGAAAAGAATGGCTGTTGTTTTCAATTTACACAATGGCCGTTCTTTTCATAATGCAATGATTTGCACTGAAATCAATGTTTCACACAATGAATCGAATGATGATCAACCTATTGAAAAAACGATTGTGTCAATTATTTCCGTTTTTTGTCCATAGACTTCAAAGCAATTTTTTTTTACCTAAAACAACGGCCATTGCTTTGAGGGCCAAAAATGGCTGTTTTTTCTTTTTTACATTGTGTGAACATAATCTGCCATAATCTGCAAAATGGACGTGTCTGGTGCTTTTTGCAATGAGGGCCGTGAATCTATTGGTCTGGTAAGGTTTTGGCCGCATAAGGTGCAGTAAGTTCCCATGCAGGATCCGTCTCTTCCATCCGGTACGAAATGCTGATATTTGGGGATAAGACACAAACCTATAGTGAGAAGCGGGTGCGGGGCCGTACATCCACCCTGTAACCTGCACAGACACACCCCGCCTCTTCTGATGGATTGGATCTATTATTGCTCTGACAATGGACATGAAATAGATTTATAGACGGCCGCTTCATCAATCAATGTAACATCAATCAGGATCCGCAGCTCGGCAAGGTGTTAGAGGGTTCTGGGGACTTGTGAGACGTATTATACATCATCCAGGGGGGCATCTACCTGCAGAGAGAAGAAAGAAGAAGCTTCTGTAAGACCAGGCCACATCTTCTCACCGGGGTCTGGTTTTTACTTCACAAAATGACCTGATATTTACTGACGCTAAAATGCTGGCGATCTGTATTCCGTACGCGGCTTTATAACCTATTGAACATTCTATAAACTATCAATTGGCTTTAAAAGGAATGGAAATTATAAGGAGCATAAGAGCAGGCACTGTGGGTAAGGAACTGTCTCCAAAGGAAGCTACAAATGGCTTACTGACTTACTGACTATAAGAGATATACTATAAGAGACACACTATAAGAGACACACTATAAGAGACATACTATAAGAGACATACTATAAGAGACACACTATAAGAGACACACTATAAGAGACACACTATAAGAGACACACTATAAGGGACACACTATAAGAGACACACTATAAGAGACATACTATAAGAGACACACTATAAGAGACACACTATAAGAGACACACTATAAGAGACACACTATAAGAGACACGCTATAAGGGACATACTATAAGAGACATACTATAAGAGACACACTATAAGAGACATACTATAATGACACACTATAAGAGACACACTATAAGAGACACACTATAAGAGACACACTATAAGAGACACACTATAAGAGACACACTATAAGAGACATACTATAAGAGACATACTATAAGAGACACACTATAAGAGACATACTATAATGACACACTATAAGAGACACGCTATAAGAGACACGCTATAAGAGACACACTATAAGAGACACACTATAAGAGACACGCTATAAGAGACACACTATAAGAGACACACTATAAGAGACATACTATAATGACACACTATAAGAGACACACTATAAGAGACACACTATAAGAGACACACTATAAGAGACACGCTATAAGAGACACGCTATAAGAGACACGCTATAAGAGACACACTATAAGAGACACGCTATAAGAGACACACTATAAGAGACACACTATAAGAGACATACTATAATGACACACTATAAGAGACACACTATAAGAGACACACTATAAGAGACACACTATAAGAGACACGCTATAAGAGACACGCTATAAGAGACACACTATAAGAGACAAGCTATAAGAGACACACTATAAGAGACACACTATAAGGGACACACTATAAGACACGCTATAAGAGACACGCTATAAGAGACACGCTATAAGAGACAAGCTATAAGAGACACACTATAAGAGACACACTATAAGAGACACACTATAAGAGACACACTATAATGACACACTATAAGAGACACACTATAAGAGACACACTATAAGAGACACACTATAAGAGACACACTATAAGGGCCACACTATAAGAGACACGGTATAAGAGACACTATAAGAGACACGCTATAAGAGACACACTATAAGAGACATACTATAAGAGACATACTATAAGAGACATACTATAAGGGCCACACTATAAGGGCCACACTATAAGAGACACACTATAAGAGACACACTATAAGGGCCACACTATAAGAGACACGCTATAAGAGACACGCTATAAGAGACACACTATAAGAGACACGCTATAAGAGACACGCTATAAGAGACACGCTATAAGAGACAGGCTATAAGAGACACACTATAAGAGACACACTATAAGGGCCACGCTATAAGAGACACGCTATAAGAGATACGCTATAAGAGACACGCTATAAGAGACACACTATAAGAGACACACTATAAGAGACATACTATAAGAGACACGCTATAAGAGACACGCTATAAGAGACACGCTATAAGAGACACGCTATAAGAGACACACTATAAGAGACACACTATAAGAGACACGCTATAAGAGATACGCTATAAGAGACACACTATAAGAGACACACTATAAGAGACACGCTATAAGAGACACACTATAAGAGACACGCTATAAGAGATACGCTATAAGAGACACGCTATAAGAGACACGCTATAAGAGACACGCTATAAGAGATACGCTATAAGAGACACACTATAAGAGACACACTATAAGAGACATACCTTCCTCCTCAGCGTCTCCTGTACAAAAGGGACATAGCAGCAGGTTAAATTCCTCTCACCTGCTGATAATTTCCCTTTAAGCATTTATAGCATACCCTCAGGACGTAATAGTTGCAGGGCTAATCAGGGGCCGTCACCTACTGGACCTTCAGGATTCCCAGTAGAGGTGGGACACACACCTAGACATATACTCTAAGTATGATATAAATACCTGGAAGTCATCATACACATTGGATACCAATAGGTTGATAGTTGAACAACAGTTTAGCGATTGATCGTCCATTTTTCGGACACTGCCCTACAAGATCATTAGTGGACATTATATGTCTTCTTTTCCAACTCTGACGTTCTTTCATTGGCCAAGATTATTGTTCAATGTTAAATTTCGCCCAGTAGCGGATTATAAGTCCATTCTTGGCGGTAGCCCGGCCCATAGCCATGCAAACAGACTTATACTTTCAGTGGTGTACTGGCTCTGCCATGATTTGCAAACAATCGCTGCTTTTTACGTCGATTTTGCACAAATCAGGGCATCATGACATTATCTATGCTGTACTATACATTACCTATGCTGTACTATACATTATCTATGCTGTACTATACATTACCTATGCTGTACTATACATTATCTATGCTGTACTATACATTACCTATGCTGTACTATACATTACCTATGCTGTACTATACATTATCTATGCTGTACTATACATTACCTATGCTGTACTATACATTATCTATGCTGTACTATACATTACCTATGCTGTACTATACATTATCTATGCTGTACTATACATTACCTATGCTGTACTATACATTATCTATGCTGTACTATACATTACCTATGCTGTACTATACATTACCTATGCTGTCATAGTTACAGTGGGTGGGGGGGGGTCCAGGCCTGGTAAAGTTAATCTGCCCCTGATTTCACCCAACACATAATCATTTTGCATGAAATCAGCTGTCTTCATAAATTTTATTCTAATGCATAAGGAAACCCTAAGATGCAGATACCACATTTAGTATAAAGCAGGAAGAGAAGAGAAGGAATTGCTCACCATAGATTTCTGTTAACCTCTAGTATTGGTGAGACGATTCATGCCGATCCTGTCGATAGGAAGCCCGAATCTCCTCTTTGGAAGCTCTACTACTTTCCTGCAAGGACAGAAGCAAATGTATAAGTTCTAGCATGAGTTCCATCTAACAAGGCAGAAGAACGTCCGGATATGGTCCACTGTATGGAAGTAGAACTTTATATAATGATAAGCCAATCTATGTTCCTTCATTATGATTAGTTTTATTATTGTTGTTCTACACTTTTTTTTTTAAAACCTTTAAAAAATTCTGAGTAAACTAGACTGATAAACATTCATGAAAATTCAGTCCTATGAGCAACAAAATACTGTGTAAAGCTTACGGGTGCGTTCACACGTAGAGGATCCAGGAGATTTGATCTAATCTGTGGATCCTGCACACCAGGGAGAAGTCCACCAGGGTCGGGGTGGGGGTTACTGGATAGAGGTAGGAGGCAAAAAATCATTACGGGCAGGGGGTGGAGGGATGAATTTAAAAATACAGTATGCTCACTTTACTTAGAACAGTTCACTCTTATGGTCCGTTTACAAGGAGCGATAATTCACCCAGTCGATTGTTTAAAGTAGTGCGGCGCTAAACAATTATTCACTAAAAAACACACATTACAAAGTTATACAACTTTGTAATGTATGTTATGTTAGTGAATGGCCCCCTTCCCCGTGTTTCCCCCCACCCACGCCACCACCGGAAGTGTAGTGCTCTATACTCACCTGATCCGTGTCGACCCCTGTCCGCCATCTTGCAACAATGATGTAATCTTCGGGCGGCCGGCCGAACCGCTCCGACCATCCCTAGTGCCGGCCGCCCTCTGCCGCGTCATCAGCTGCTCAGCCGCGATTGGCTGAGCACAGTTGTGCGGGGTCAGCGGCCGACAGCAAGTGACAGGGGGGAGGGGGTGGGGTGCCGCGTTTGAGCCCACGGTAAGCCGCAGGTGACGGGGGGGGGGGGGGGTTGAGTCGTTGGGATGACGGGGGGGGGGGGGGGGGGGGGGTTCTGGTGCCACCACGGTCATGGAGTGATGGAGCTGCGGGGGGATAGTGAGCCGCTGGTGACGGGGGTGGGGGTGGGGTGACAGTAAGCGCTGCGGGGGTGCTGCGGGCCAGCATCGCGAGTGACAGCAAGTGACCAGGGGGTGCCGCGATTGAGGACACGCTAAGCCGTGGGTGACGGGGGGTGGTGAGTTGTGGGGGTGACGGGGGGAGCCGCGGTCTTGGAGTGATGGAGCCGTGGGTGACAGCTGCGGGTAACGGGGGGTGCCGCCGGTAAGCGCCGCGGGAGTGCTGCGGGCCAGCATTGCGAGTGACAGTGGGTGACGGGGGGTGCCGCATTTGAGCCCAGCCGCGGGTGATGGGGGGACAGTGGGGCGCAGTGGTGCCGGTAAGCGCCGCGGGTGACGGGGGTGCCACGATTAAGTTGTGGGTTCAGTTATAAGGGACACACTATAAGAGTTGTGGGGGTCAGCGGGTAATGGGGGGGGGGTCTGCCGCGGTTATGGAGTAATGGAGCCGCGGGTGATGGGGGGACAGTAAGCCACGGTGGGGTGGCAGCCGTCGGTAAGCCCCGCAAGGTGCTGTTGGCGAGCGGCAGGAGTGAGCCGTGGGTGACGGCGATTGAGCCCAGCCGTGGGTGATGGGGGGAAAGTGAGCCGCAGTGTCACCAGTAGGTGAGCCGTGGGTGAGGGGGGAAAGTGAGCCGTGGGTGGTGCGATGGTGAGATGAGGGATCACAGTCAGGGGATGAGCTCTGGTGACTGGGGTGGCTGCTGTTAGAGAGGGAGACAGTGACAGCTGCACTGATCACTGTCTCCCTCTCTAACAGCAGCCGTCCCGTCAGTGTCCTCCTTCACTACAGCTTGGCTTTGAAGAGAAGGAGGACTTGTGATGCCGTCTCGGAGGGTGGGGGCCAGGAGCAGAGAGTGGTGACGAGTTGGACTGGGATTTGATGATTCTATGCGTTCCGTGGGGGTGAATGTACCTAGATAACAGCGAAACTGTGCAGAATCTATAATAACTTTATATTGGAAAGATGGAAAGCTACGGGTGGGCAACGTATTAATGCAAAAATAATTTTGGGGGGAATACCCCTTTAAACTGATACAATCAAGAAGTTTTGCAGTAGCCGACTTTCTACCTATGATTAAAAAGTTAAAATAAAAACGACCCAGTGATGACAGTGTTCATTACAGAAGCAAATTGTCAGGTTGCTTCCATTCTCAGCGATGTAAGTGACAATTATTCCCTCTGGTCATTTGCAGCTTCGGGTCAGATAAAAAGACAGGAAATCCCCCACTAAGCACAAAGGTATAACAGAAACAAAGGCTGCGCACAACTGCTCTCCTCTGTATGAAACACCAACCAAGTGCAGCAGATCTTGTATGTGGGATTGTATCAATCTGCAGCAGATCCTGTACAAGTACACTAACGTTCAAAAGTTTGGGGTCACATTGAAATGTCCTTATTTTTGAAGGAAAAGCACTGTACTTTTCAATGAAGATAACTTTAAACTAGTCCTAACTTACAACCAATCCCCTCTATACATTGCTAATGTGGTAACTGACTATTCTAGCTGCAAATGTCTGGTTTTTGGTGCAATATCTACATAGGTGTATAGAGGCCGATTTCCAGCAACTATCACTCCAGTCTTCTAATGGTACAATGTGTTTGCTCATTGGCTCAGAATGCTAATTGATGATTAGAAAACCCTTGTGCAATCATGTTCACACATCTGAAAACAGTCTAGCTGGTTACAGAAGCTACAAAACTGACCTTCCTTTGAGCAGATTGTGTTTCTGGAGCATCACATTTGTGGGGTCAATTAAACGCTCAAAATGGCCAGAAAAAGAGAACTTTTGTCTGAAACTCGACAGTCTATTCTTGTTCTTAGAAATGAAGGCTATTCCATGCCAGAAATTGCTAAGAAATGGAAGATTTCCTACAACGGTGTGTACTACTCCCTTCAGAGGACAGCACCAACAGGCTCTAACCAGAGTAGAAAAAGTGGGAGGCCGTGTTGCACAACTAAGCAAGAAGATAAGCACATTAGAGTCTCTAGTCTGAGAAACAGACGCCTCACAGGTCCCCAACTGGCATCTTCATTACATAGTACCCACAAAACACCAGTGTCACCATCTACAGTGAAGAGGCGGCTGCCGGATTTTGGGCTTCAGGGCAGAGTGGCAAAGAAAAAGCCATATCTGAGACTGGTCAATAAAAGAAAAAGATTAAGATGGGCAAAAGAACACAGACATTGGACAGAGGAAGAGTGGAAAAAAGTGTTGTGGACGGATGAATCCAAGTTTGAGGTGTTTGGATGACAAAGAAGAAGGTTTGTGAGACGCAGAAGAAATGAGAAGATGCTGGAAGAATGCCTGACGCCATCTGTTATACATGGTGGAGGTAATGTGATGGTCTGGGGTTGGTGCTGGTAAGGTGGGAGATTTGTACAGGGTAATAGGGATTGTGAATAAGGAAGGCTATCACTCTGCACCGCCATGCCATACCCAGTGGGCAGCGCTTGGTTGGAGCCAATTTCATCCTACAACAGGACAATGACCCTAAACACCTCCAAATTGTGCAAGAACTATTTCCAGCAGAAGCAGCAGCTGGTATTCTCTCATAGGGAATGGAGGGGCCAGCGCAGTCACCAGATCACCACCCCATTGTGGGAGCAGCTGGACCGTATGGTACGCCAGAAGTGCCCATCCAACCAATCCAACTTGTGGGAGCTGCTTCTAGAAGCGTGGGGGGCAATTTCTCCAGCTTACCCCAACAGATTAATAGCTAGAATGCCAAAGGTGTGCAATGCTGGAATTGCTGCAAAAGGAGGATTCTGGGACGGAAGCAAAGTGTGATGGAAGAACAATGTTATTTCACATACAAATCAGTATTTCTAACCTTGTCAATGTCTTGTCTCTATTTTCTATTCATTTCGCAACGTACGGTGGTGAAGAAGTGTGACTTTTCATGGAAAACACAAAATTGTTTGGGTGACCCCATACTTTTGAACGGTAGTATATATGTGATTGCATCAATCTGCAGCAGATCCTGGATGTGTGATGCTTCAATCTGCAGCAGATCCCATATGTGTGGATGCTTGAATTAAAAAGTATAATAATATCTGTAAATTTTTCTTTGAGTAAGAACCACAAGTCTCCCTCTATGGCCGGACAATGTGGAGGAGACGGAACCAGCAAATCGTGACTTTTATTTTCACCACAAATGCAACATTTTAGCTGGACAGCCATTCTCCATTATTTATGTGTGAAGAGTGAAGGGTCATCTCCCCGGCACACCCTGCCACCATGACACTCCCTGATCTGTTATAAAGGAGATTACAGCGTGACAGATCAGGGCTTCTATTTCATTTATGTATAATATTCAAACACTCATATCCCTTAATATAGCTATACAGACATATATATATATATATATATATACACATACATTAACGCACACACACACACACACACACACACACACACAGATATACACACATGCATATATATATATATATATATATATATATATATATATATATATATACACAGACATATATTTAATTAGATTCTATTTTAGTATTGTTATAAGGCCGGGTTCACACTGTGTTTCTGTCTTGCTGCTACGGTTACAGTCTATTTAATTCTGTATACAGAAGCATAGTCAACAACTCTATTGTATACTGGATAAAAAGGTACAGGTTGCAATCCGTTTTCCTTTCTAATCTAAGTAAACAGGAAGTGGGACCCAGCCCGAGACTTTTTTTTGTAGACTTTTGCTATAAACATGTATGTTCTACACCAAATTCCCAGCATACAATGTTATCCAAAGAAAGGAATCCAGAGCTCAATGTTATCATCTCCAGTTTCTTGGCTCCCTCTCCTGGTAACATCTGAAAACTACATCTTGAAGTTTCTATGATGTGAATTGTGCTTTGATAACCGTGTTGTATACTCGCTTTGTCCTTATTCACACATTCCATAAATTTATCCATAATTGCAGATCCGCAAGATACGGGCTGTTATTGCAGCATTGGATTCATAGAATCTACTTAATAGAAGTCTATGGGAGTGTCCGTAATCTTTGTGAAAGAAATGTCCCTAACATCCTAAACAATACTGATCACCTTTAATTAACTTTTGATATGCAGCTGCCCAGGGTGGGACTAACAATTCCTTCCATACTTGTTATTATCTATTCAGTCTCCTTCCCCCAGTTCCTAGCTGCTGCTTTCTGCTGAACACACAAAAGTCTATGTGTGAGCTTTTCTCTCTGCCTCCCCCTCCTCCCTTCAGTCCTGAAGAACTACTAAAGGTGTGAATAAGGCTTTTATGTATGTGCTGTTTTTTTTCCAATGTATGGTTCACACTACGTAATATTTCAGTAAAGAACGGATTGCAATGGATTCAGCGTCCGTTCTTTACTGCAGCGGCAGCATTGCATTGAAATCAATGCAATGCCGCCCACTGTGTTCACACATCGTCAGCTATCACCTGTTCTTGTGCCTGCCTATTATTCCCGGATGCTGTTTAATGAAGAAAGTCCGGAAATAATAGCTGTTCACACAATGTAAAGTGCAGTGGTGGCCGTACATTACATTGAAGTGAATGGTTAATTGATTTTTTGGGAAATAGAGTTATGATCATGTTATAATGGAATAAACATATTTTAAAGGGGAACTACGACAAAAATATTTTCCTTTCATATCAACTAGTTTCAGAAAGTTATAAAGATTTGTAATTTACTTATATTTAAAAATCTCCAGTCTTCCAGTACTTATCAGCTGCTGTATGTTCTGCAGGAAGTGGTGTATTCTTTCCAGACTGACACAGTGCTCTCTGCTGCCACCTCTGTCCATGTCAGGAACTGTCCAGAGCAGCAGCAAATCCCCATAGAAAACCTCTCCTGCTCTGGACAGTTCCTGACATGGACAGAGGGGGCAGCAGATCCTGTATATATTGCTGCCTTCATATAGAACATAATAAAGAGCCTATTCTTACCTAACAACCTCCCCTGATGGATCTTCGGTCACTTGCTGACCGTGCCTGTCACACCTTCCTATTGCATGATACTGATACCAAAAGGTTACAATCCGTAAAAAAATTGCAGATCCCATTGACTTCTATTGGTGAATCCGTAAAAAAAATAAAAATAAAATTGATCCGTACAATCGGAATGTAATCTACTGATGGTGTGAATAGCCCCATTGAAAACAATGGGCTATAACTCAAGTGTGTAATGGTAGTGTACAGGAGATGGGGGTCTCCCTGGGGTCGGGCAGAGAATGGAGCCTGTGTGACATAAATTTAGTAATATATTGGTTATTCTTTATTGTATTATAGAGAGGAGCCATGATGGAGATGGGTCACCATAGATACACACACCACAGCAGGGAGTTACCATAGCAACACCAGCTGCCTCCTCACTGTACTACACCAGCTAGGAGAAAGGTCCGGAAAGAGGGAGGGGCTATTCTAATGAGCTCTCCTCAGGAGGCAGCTGTGATAGGAAGCCCCTGGTTAGTGGAGTGCAGCTGTGGTAGGAGTAACATCATTACCTGAGGGGACCACAGCCTGTGAGGAGATCTGTGAGGAGACTACAGCCTGTGAGGAGATCTGCAAGGAGACTACAGCCTGTGAGGAGATATCTGTGAGGAGACTACAGCCTGTGAGGAGATATCTGTGAGGGGACTACAGCCTGTGGGGAGATCTCTGTGAGGGGACTACAGCCTGTGGGGAGATATCTGTGAGGGGACTACAGCCTGTGAGGAGATGTCTGTGAGGGGAGTACAGCCTGTGAGGAGATATCTGTGAGGGGACTACAGCCTGTGAGGTGATATCTGTGAGGAGACTGCAGCCTGTGAGGAGATGTCTGTGAGGGGACTACAGCCTGTGAGGAGATGTCGGTGAGGAGACTACAGCCTGTGGGGAGATCTGTGAGGAGACTACAGCCTGTGAGGAGATCTGTGAGGAGACTACAGCCTGTGAGGGGATGTCTGTGAGGAGATGTCTGTGAAGGGACATCAGAACTGTAGCAATAGCCATATTATCGGCTTCAAATCTGTATATATTGTTAAAAAGTGTTTTAGGCCTTATTCACACGTTCCGTAATTTACGGATCTGTATTTCCGTATCCGAGTTAGTGCACATTGAAGTCTATTGGGCTATTCACAAAATCAGTAGCAGAAATGGATGAAAATCAATCCGTAAAAAAAAAAGGACATGTCCTAGTGCGGACCGGGTGCGGACCCAGATTTTTTCACGGATGCTCTCATTGACATCAATTGTCTACGGATTGTTTGCGGATTGCAACATGTTTGGCATCCGTATTTCCGTAGAAAAATATGGATAACTCATGCTCCTATTTGCACAGCAGTATATAGAAGTGCTGGGATCTATAGTTCTCCGGATTTCTGTTGCTGAACACCGTATGCCGATTGTAGCAGAATCCTATCGTGTGCCGATTGTAGCAGAATCCTATCGTGTGCCGATTGTAGCAGAATCAGTAGACGAATGTTATGGAGGCAGTGTTGGTGATGGTATATCAGAGAGCTGGGATCTGTAGTACTCCACAAGGTGAAGACCATACAGAAGGGTGCCTGCTCGGAACATTGCATACTTTATATTGTGCCGAATTTAGCTGACAGGCCATTCATTCACTGCTCACAGTCTCTTAATTGATTCATTGATACTTTCCTAACCACATAGTAAACAATTTATTGTGCTAATTGGTAATGATGATTGGCAGCTGGGCTACAAAGGTACAAGTACCAATTACCTCAATAAATTGGGGTGTTTACAATGTAGTTAGGAAAGTATCAATAAATCAATTAAGAGCACTGAAGGCAGAACGGCACAGGAGGATCGCATAGGAGATCGCATCATTACCGCAGGAGAGGTCTGATGATGCTGCAGGAGGGGGTCTGATGCCGCCGCAGGAGGGGGTCTGATGCCGCAGAGGGGGTCTGATGCCGCCGCAGGAGGGGGTCTGATGCCGCAGAGGGGGTCTGATGCCGCCGCAGGAGGGGGTCTGATGCCACAGAGGGGGTCTGATGCCACCGCAGGAGGGGGTCTGATGCCGCCGCAGGAGGGGGTCTGATGCCGCCGCAGAGGGGATCTGATGCCGCCGCAGGAGGGGGTCTGATGCCGCAGAGGGGGTCTGATGCCGCCGCAGGAGGGGGGCGGATGCCGCAGAGGGGGTCTGATGCCGCCGCAGGAGGAGGTCTGATGCCGCAGAGGGGGTCTGATGATGCCAATCCTGGCCGAGCACGGAAGCGTCCCCGGTTGCCATGGTGATCGCAGGAGGGGTCTGATGATGCCTGTAAAGACCGAGCACAGAAGTGTCCCCCTGCGATCACCATGGCAACTGGGGACGCTTCCGTGCTCGGTGGTGATTGCAGGCATCATCAGACTTCCGTGCTTCCGGATGCAATACGGAAGCAATACGGATGTCCAACCCATAATTTTTAGCGGGTGGTTTCCGGACCCGAAAAAATTACGGAACGTGTGCATAAGGCCTTACATTTTTGCCTCATTGATGTAAAGGTATACTGATGCCTACTAGTAAAACAGCACAGGAGAGCACAAAGCTCAAACATTAAAGGGGTATTCCGGGGTAAATAATTTTCCTTCAAATCAACTGGTTTCAGAAAGTTATATACTTTAGATTTGTAATGAACTTGTATTTGAAAATCCCACTCTTCCAGTACTTATTAGCTGCTGTACGTCCTGCAGGAAGTGGTGTATTCTCTCTCCAGTCTGACACAGTGCTCTCTGCTGCCACCTCTGTCCATGTCAGGAACTGTCCAGAGCAGGAGAGGTTTTCTATGGGGATTTGCTGCTGCTCTGGACAGTTCCTGACATGGACAGAGGTGGCAGCAGAGAGCACTATGTCAGACTGGAGAGAATACACCACTTCATGCAGGACATACAGCAGCTGATAAGTACTGGAAGACTAGAGATTTTTATATAGCAGTAAATTACAAATCTATATAACTTTCTGACACCAGTTGATTTGAAAGAAAAAGATTTTCACCGGAGTACCCCTTTAACTTATCCTAGCCTCTGTAGCACAGCTTTGTCTTTGTGTATTTTCTTGAGCTCTTGTACAGGATTATTATTTATAAAACCACAATTTTTATAATGTAAAGAAGTGTTGTTGTTGTTGTGTTGTTGTTGTGTTGTTGTTGTGTTGTGCCATTTATTCACCCACCTTTGCTTTCCCTTTATTTCAGTGGTGCTCGCAGATATTCTGTCTAGAGGAGATCCAAATCCAGGGAAACTCCTTTTCTTTTTGGTCTCAATCACATCATTTTCCAGAGAAACTAGTTCATCCAGAAGTAAGAGTTTAGCTGCCAGATCTGATGACTTCTCCTCATTCGAAACTGTCCGTTGACCAACGTCCAAAACTAGAGGCGAGTCAAACCTCTGCTTGATGAAATACAACGTGAACGGTAAATAGAAATCCCAAACAAGCCATAAACTGTACACTGAGAAGATATATATATATATATATATATATATATATATATATATATATATACAAAGCTAATATGAAAGGGGTTATCTAGGATTAGAAAAAGCACAGATACTTTGTAGCAAAAACAGCGCCACCTCAGGCTGTGTGTGGTATTATAATTCACTTAAATAAAACTGAACTGTAAAACCTCACCCAGCCTGAGGAGGGGAGAGGTATTCTTTTGGAAGGAAGCTGACATGTTATTCTAAACTTTTACAACTTCTTAAGGCTGGGTTCACACTAGGTGTTTTTCATCCATTTTTGCAAAAACAGTTAAATGGATGGAAAAAACGGATGCATTTGTGTGCATTTGTTTTGATCCGTTTTTCCATTGACTTCCATTGTAAAAAAAAAAAAGGATCAAAATGAATCTTTTTTTTAACGTATGCAAAAATGTCGTCAATGTTTTTGTGTATGTTAAAAAAGGATGCATTTTGACCCTTTTTTATGGAAGTCAATGGAAAAACAGATCAAAACAGATGCTCACAAATGCATCTGTTTTTTCATGCATTTTTTGCAAAAGCGGATGAACAAAACGGATGAAAAAACGTAATGTGAACCCATTTTCTTTGTTAAAACACCTTATTAGATGATGATTGTACAGTAGTTTCTCATCTACCTGTGAAGAAGCTTCAGTAAGATCGCTCCACTTCAGTATAGTAACAGCAAGGAAGAGGTAGGCACTCACATTGCTCCAGTCAAGCATCTGTAAGAGAATGGGTAATATTACTCCTAAATAATATATCCCAGGCCGCATAGGGTGTGGTTGTATCCCTCCCCGGGAGCCCCCATAAAATCTTTCTTCCCATATGAGGAGGCCACTGGTATCAATGAAGCAGGGAGGGACCCTGGGACAGATTTTGCACTCTGAGGCCTCATTCACACGTCAGGATTAGAGATGAGTGAGCCGGGTTCGGGTTTGAGTCGATCCGAACGTTCGGTATTTGATTAGCCGGGGGCTGCTGGACTTGGATAAAGCTCTAAGGTTGTCTGCAAAAAAAAAATAAAAATACAGCCAATGACTATATCCATGATTTCCACGTAGCCTTAGGGCTTTATCCAAGTTCAGCAGCCACCGCTAATCAAATGCCTTAAGTTCGGGTTCGGATCAACTCGAGCTGCTCCAGGTTCGCTTATCTCTAGTCAGGATATTTACTCAGCAATCCGCAAAATATCATCTGTATTGTGCTCCGTATTTTGTGGATCTTCAAAAAAACTGTCCCAACCAGCCAGGAGAAGCTTAAAGGGATTTCTTTCAAATCAACTGATATCAGAAAGTTATATAGATTTGTAATTTACTTCTATTAAAAAACCTCAAGTCTTCCTATACTTATTAGCTGCTGTATGTCATGCACAAAATGTTTTATTTGCAATCTGGCACAGTGCTCTCTGCTGACATCTCTGGCCGAGACAGGAACTCTGTCTCGGTTTTCTATGAATCCCCATAGAAAACCTCTCCTGCTCTGGACAGTTCCTGTCTCGGCCAGAGATAGCGGCAGAGAGCACTGTGCCAGACTGAAAATAAAACAACATTTTGTGCATGACATACAGCAGCTAATAAGTATGGGAAGACTTGAGATTTTTTAATAGAAGTAAATTACAAATCTATAAAACTTTCTGACACCAGTTGATTTGAAAGAAAAAGATTTTCGCTGGAGTGCCCCTTTAAATGGTGATGTCAAAGAATTGCGGAGCGCAATTGCAGATGGTTTTACTGAGTTCTTTGCAAAATGCTGAGGCTCCCATGGACTTCTATTGCAGTGTTTATACCACAATTGCGGACCACGTTACAAGCTGTCCTATTTGTAACTATTGTAGGATGGAAATAGAAATGTAAGGCTGGGTTCACTCTACATTTTTTTTACATTTAGAAGATTAGGTGTCCATAGATAGGATACATGTTATACCACCACACATCTCACGTTACTGGGTTTTTCCTAAATGTTGTTAATCTTGGAAAAATATATTCCAGAAACTGTTTTATAGTCACCGGCCCCAGATCCACATTGAGTGAAAACTTACATCTAATTCTTACATTTGAGGAAAACATTTGCTGTAATAGATTTTACAAGGATATATACAGGGCCGGCCTTTGGGGTGTGCGACCTGTGCCTTTGCACAGGGCGCATCACTCCTGGCCAGCTGGGGGGGCGCTCTGCAGACAGCTGCACACATAACTGGTCTGGCAGACAGACATTCTGTCTGTCTGCCAGAGCGCCCCCCTAGCTGGCCGCCTGCCCTCTTTCCATAGGGGTTGGTTCGGGCGCTCCTAAAGCCAGATGGACTGTGGACCTGGCAAGTTAACGTTCCGGGTACATCCCGGTAAGCCCCGCCCCCCGTTGATAAGCCCCGCCCCTGGCACCCACTGCGGGTGGGATACTTTGCCACAATGCAGCATGCTGAACTGGAGTGTCATCAGCTGTGTGTGTCAGCTGTTCTCTGTGGCACAGTAGCATCAGTGTGGTGACCTGTCACCTCTGCCCACCCGTGTGCCTCCTCTCTCCAGCAATTCCTGCAGTGTCCAGCATGCTGTGCCCCTGCTGTAAGCCTGATGCTTCTCTCTCCTCTGTCTAGCTCTTTATCCTCCCTCTCATCTACCTCTCTCTATCTCTTTTATCTATCTCTCCCCTATCTATCTATTATCTATCTATCTATCTATCTATCTATCTATCTATCTATCTATCTATCTATCTATCTATCTATCTCCTATCTATAATCTATCTATCTATCTCCTATCTATCTATCTCCTATCTATCTATCTCCTATCTATCTATCTATCTATCTATCTATCTATCTATCTATCATCTATCTATCTATCTCCTATCTATCTATCTATCTATCTATCTATCTATCTATCTATCTATCTATCTCCTATCTATCTATCTATCTCCTATCTATCTATCTATCTATCTATCTATCTATCTATCTATCTATCTATTTATCTATCTCCTATCTATCTATCTATCTATCTATCTATCTATCTATCTATCTCCTATCTATATTCTATCTATCTATCTATCTATCTATCTCCTCAAAAATGTATTCACATCCCAAATCAATACAATGAAAGCTTTCATTGTATTGATTTGGGATGTGAATAAATTTTTGCACCATTTTTTCACTACCTCCGGAGTGCTGCAGCCTTTTTGAAGGATATATTTACCATTGCCTGGTGGACCCCCAGCATGCTTGCCGGCACCCGACTTTCTTCTCTGAGTGCCGTGTACACTATTTGCATTTTATCTATCTATCTCCTTTCTATTATCTAACTATTAGGTGGTATCAACAGTGGCTTCGCACAGGGCTCCATCTACCCTAAGGCCGGCCCTGGATATATACACATCCTCAGAGTTTGGTAGCGTCCAGTGGCATTCACTGTATAGTGTGTGGATCCAGAAGTACAGAAGGTAACTACTAATATAATATAACAATGTAACAGCATGGGAAAGGTTCATTTAGATGAAAATCTTTGAGCCTAATTCCGCTATATAGCCACTGTTTAAATGTCATTACATAGCTTAGTAATACAGTGGTGCCTTGGATTAGGAGCATAATTCTTTCCGGGGTGGCGCTTGTAATCCAAATCCACTCTTAAACCAAAGCAAATTTTCCTATAAGAAATAACTGAAATGCAGACAATTGGTTCCGCACCCAAAAATAATCATTCATTATTCTGATTAAGATGTAAAACTAATGAAACAAATATTCGGAAACAGAAGAATCTGTGATATTATAAGTTACTGTACAGTAATGGAGAGGATGGGAAACACAAGGGCGGAGAGAGGCTGCAGGGAGCAGGGAGGAATGAGCAGGACATATGTGGGCACATACATGCAGCACTCTCTGTCTGGGGAGAGAGGGGTTACAGCTATGGAGAGATTACCTCCACAGTCCTGTCCCCTGATGTAAGCCCCAGCCTGAAGTAGATCTGCTATGATTTGAAAGATGAGGGAGACTTCCTGGGTCAAAATACAGGGCTGTAGACCACTATGCAGACCATGCCCCTCCCCCACTCCCCCTCCCACCCAGTACAGGGAGCTCTTACACCAAAGCACGGAGAGGGCTACTGATGGAGAGGGCTACTGACTGATCATGTTATTCAGGACACTAATGTTTGTCATTGAGACACCTCATCATCTGTCTCCACCACCTCATTCTGTCATCACGCTGCAACACACCCTGTCCCTGTGGTGCACTAAAGCTGCCACATCTGGCAGGAACTGCTTAGGTCCACAAAATTTTAAAATGGCGCACCCCTCGATATCTGAAGGTTGACGCTGAAGTGACAGAAAATGGGAGGAATATTGTGTCTGCACTGCGGCAGGCAAGGATGACCCACGTTCCTACAAACGTACCCCTGCTCCTTCCCAGGACTCAAGGAGCTTTTAAAGAATTTGTGGAAAATTTGCTCACACTCCAAACACCCCTACGTGGCATATGATGCCCTTCGCCAGATCCAACGCCATAGTGGAATTCAGGAAAATCGGTTTATCAGCCGTCCAGAGGTTGGACCAATGGTATACAAACTTCTCTTGGCCCATTCAGGCAGCTTCATGCTGAATCGTTGAACCCTTTGAGAGAAAACTCAGCTGCAACGATTAGGGTATAAATGACATCATCTCCCTGCTTCACATTATGGAGACTGTATTGAACATAATCCCAGAAGGGAGTAATGCTACGGTCTACCACGTGAACCAGAGCACAGAGAGGCATGAAATTGGGGTGAAAAGAAGGGAAAACAGGGGGCGCTTCCTCGTGTAGTGAAGAGTGGCCAGGTGGATGGAAAGAAAATCTGACAAGGATCCACTCACCTGGATAAGTTGTGCGAATATTAGGCACAACTCTAAATGCAGCATGAAGGGGTGTACTCCGCAGCTATACTGGGGGACATCACCACCGACGGTGGGAAAGACAAATGCAGATGTGTAGTCAACCGACTACAGGACCGAAGACCAAGTCCACACCAGAATACGATGAGCGCAGGAGTATACACAATTTACACACGGCGGTGCAACCAGAAGTTATCCAAAAGTAGATGGCGTAATAAGTCAATGTTCTTTTATTGCAACGCGTTTCGGACCTATATTATCCAACATGGGCCTTTATCAAGCAAAGCTTGATAAAGGCCCATGTTGGATAATATAGGGCCGAAACGCGTTGCAATAAAAGAACATTGACTTATTACGCCATCTACTTTTGGATAACTTCTGGTTGCACCGCCGTGTGTAAATTGTGTATACTCCTGCGCTCATCGTATTCTGGTGTGGACTTGGTCTTCGGTCCTGTAGTCGGTTGACTACACATCTGCATGAAATTGGGGTGGCGGAGGAAGGGGAGGAGACGTTATATAAACAGGGGTTCCAAACACTAATGGGGGGCATCTCTGGCTGAGATCACACCATACGACCAGCAGAGGTACCAAATCCACAGAAAATGTAGGTCACAATAGCCAAAGGCCAGGGGTGCCAGATAACAAGGATAGCTGGGGTCAAAAGAGTCAAATGTTAAAGGAAGAAACCAATCATCCCCACGCTCAAGTTTTCCCCCAGCAGCAGCTGAAATTACAGGAGTCTTACTTGGAGTTACCCTTCCCCCTAAATATTTTAACAATTTTTGACTTGGTGCATTTTGGGGAGAGAAGGTGGACATCTGGACGCAGCTGGCAGAGTTCACTCTGACCCTGCTGTCCTGCTCAGCCAGCAGTGTGACATCTGAGAGGGTGTTTAGTGTCTTGCTCCAGTGTGGAGAGACTGACTGTCAGAGACTGGGCCAGCCTGACAGGGGAGCTGATGGTGTCCCTAGCGATTGGCCTGGCCGGTTTCTAGGGGCGCGCCGACGGCATCCCTAGCAGCAGTCCTGGTTTCTGGGGTCGTCAGCGTCTATTCATTAGGCCGCAGTTGGAGCTGCCTGCCCCTGGCTGAGCGGCACAGCTGATCCGGGTCTGATGGGAGTTATTGGTGGCTGGCACCACCAATAAATCTATAGTGTGTTACCTGGGGCTGGAGTGTCAGAACCAATCACGCCTGGGGCCCCATAAGTATCCTCCCCAGTCATATGTACCTTGCCTCCTTGCCTTGCCTAGTTTACTAGTGTATCTTGACCTAGCATTTTCCTGCATTTGTATCCCGGTTACCTGACTTCTGCTATTAACCCTTTGACTACACTTGAATACGATTGCTGCTCAGTTGGTTTTTGACTTGGACTTCTGACTCTCCCTTTATTGTGTTGTGTATCCGTGTTGCACTTTGGTTAGTTCAGGGACTTCCGTCCAGTTGCCCGTTGCTGCTTAGAGCATCTGAGGCAAGTAAGTAGGTACAGAGGGGCGGGTGTCAGCGTCAGGGCTCACCTGTCCTTCTGTCTTCCTGTCCCTATCCAAAGACTGAAACATCAGCCAGCAGTCACCATAAGTCTATAGTACCCCATCTTCACATTTCCTGCCCTTGGTGTAGACCCATGAAACCATCTGCAGCACAGGCATATATATTCCCCAGCAACTCAATACCTGCACCATGCAACCCAATCCCCAAACACAGGATTACCCAGGCACAACTCCCCAAAACTATCTTTCTCAGAGAGGACATTTCCCTTCTTGTTACCATAGATGCAGGGATTTTAGTCACTGGCACTTGTGACAAGGAATAGTAGCAGTCATATGCATTTTTACGGACACGCATGGTGACTGGCTGATCACTGTTCTTGGAGTTTTTACAATATCACGAGAATAGTTGGATGTCGCACTATGGTTCACAGAAGGGTATTTGTTGTGTGAAGTTTTAACGGATCTGGCGGTTTCTTGAGAGGTATAAGGCTATGGGGTCCTGGGGTGTATATCATGAAGGGTGAAGTCCTCTAATTGTGATAGAACAACTTCTAAAGCTACTACCAGCAGCAATCTGGTTTGAATGCACACAGGGAGCTGAAATCTTCCTTAAATCCGGTTGGGAGCAACTCTCCTACAAGCCTGTGTTCCACTTAGACCACCTTGTGTGCCACCGCGGCCGCTAACTGTCTATATTACCAGATTTTTTAGCACACTTTGAATTTTTTTATTAATTAATTCAAATAATTAATTTATGGGGAGCCAAATAAATTATTTATATGGGGGATATTGCTACTACTGGTGCCTCACTAAATTGGACTGATGTAACCGAAAAGGGGGGGGGGCAAGGGGAATGGAAGGAGTTGAATACTTTATTGTACATGTGTTTTACACTACAGTAAAGATTTACATTACCCCCTATTCAGTAGTCTGACTAAGCAAGAACTTAACTGAGCAGGAACACTGGGTTAACTTCACCCACAACCCCCACAGACTGGTTTGTATGCACACCACTGGCTTTACAGCACCCACAGCCTAGACTTAATGGACACTGACCACTTTTCCCATACACTGGGATAACTTGACCTCCAGCACCCACAGACGCCCACCCTCAATGGACTCTTCTCTCTCTCCCTATCTCGCTCTATTTGTCTCCTTGCCTTGCCCTAACTGCCTCCTGTGATCATTCTTGTCTCTGCCTGCCCCCAGGAAGTAGCTCACACTATAAAGAGGGGGAGGTGCTGACACAGTGGGCCTTGCAGGTGATTGGACGGCCGCAAGGGAATATGGATAAACCCTTGTTCCTGCCAAGTGACAGTGCTGTAAGCTAACATGTGTGTCTGCCATCCCGGCCACCATATTTACCAAATTTGTTACCGAATCATTTGTAATTCGCTTTGCAGAATGAAGCAAATTGACTGTGCGATTTGCAGTGAATTCAACTTTAGTAATTTCTAGTAGGGACCTGTCAGCCAAATCCAGCAGGGTCGGGATAAGATGGCAGAGAGCTGGCGTCCTTGACTGAATACTTAACACTGTAATATCTCAAAGTATCATGTACCATAGTTCATTGTAGTGAGGGATCTGATGCCTGTTTTTTTGCTGCCTGTGGTTCAGGCTGCATGAAATAACTGGTCTCTAAAACAGTCTAGATAATGAATATAGGATAGCTACATACTGCTGCTGGCCGATGTTTGTCTCAAGTGGTGGAATACGTAGAAAAATGCAAAAAAGAAAAACATATAAGCTGCTTGGCCTATTATGTAACTTACTTTGTAAAGCAAATTTTAACCCGCTTGTGACCGGTCATCAGAGATTCTGCCTTGATGTGTATTTAGCTTTGTTGTGTATGATTCTTCCTCCCACAATAGAGAATCCATGAATAGTTTTATAATATGCCTGTATGCATGTAGAAGTATAAAGAGACTCTATTGCCCCTTCGATAACCACATCCTGATTATTTGGACGTGAGGATGTAAAAATAAACGGCCTGCCTAAATACACACATTTAATATGGCTTAATGTGCTTGCTTGGGTTTATTCATCCAAAATCCTAAAAATAGGATATGGTATACTAACAAAAATAAACCCCAGCACCTGCCGCACAAAAGACACTTGATTAAGTGGTTGAAATGAGACTCGGGCAGCATTTGGAAGTGGGATCATTTGCCGCCTCCTACTTCCTCACCCTGGCGCCCAAAACAAAATCATGAGGTTAAAGGTGATTTAGGGGAAAACTATTTTAAGACTTTGAGGCAATTTTTGGAATTTTTGGGGAGATCCTACCTTGTGACCTCTCACAATGGATGGACACATTTCACTCTGCTACCTGGTGAGTGCTCCATAGCGGGCTACGCGGAATCTGATCACAAGAACCTACAGCAAGTTCTGGAGGATTTAGGTTCATGCTATTTGCTGCTGTACAATGTTTCTAACTAAAGACACAATTCGATCCAAAACAAATCTTTTCTGAATCTGTGGCAGCTGAGCCAATCTGAGTGTTAAAACAGTGGCCGCTAATTGACATGTTCCTGCGGCCGATGCTGCCATAACGGCTGCAGGAACATCATTTTATTTTATTTGGATTACGGGTACATTTGGGTGTGTCTGCCATCCAAATCACCATAGATCTCTTTGCAATGTACGTTGCATGTACGTGCCGTCAGAACTCTAGCAGCTGAAAATAATTGACAGTTTCTTATTTTAAGACAAGAATGGCCGTTATTTTAATTGCCAAGAACGGACGTTCATATCTTAAAAAATACACTGGTTGAACATAGCCTAAGGCTATGTTCACACAACATACATGTTATTTAAAAAATGGCCGTTGTTTTTAATTAAATTTTCAATGCAACAATGGCCGTTGTCCGTGCATTGTGTGAACATAGTCTAAAGGTTAATTTATTCTTATGGAGACCCATTATATTTTCTTTTAATACACATCTAGGTGGAAAATACTGGGCATTAGGGTAGAATGTGCGCAATTTACGTTCAACGGGAAAATGTCGGCTATCTATTGGTAATTACGGCTGCAAAAGGCAAAAAGGCAGTCGTCATTTTTCCATTGTGGGAACATAGCCTTAAAGGGTTATCCAGCACTTAAAAAAAAGGAATATTGTGCTGCAGACTTATGGAAAATAACAAGTAGCCTTTGCTTACCTCTCTGCGCTCCCCGGTGTTCTTCTGCAGTGTCTCCCATGTCCACTGCTGGTCGCAGCTGCTGCCACTGAGGTGAACTCATCTCGGGAGTGACAGCCTGCATTTTAAAGTGCTGGATAACCCCTTTGTTCACACAAGGTATGGACAACGGCTGTTGTTGCATTGAAAATTGCACTGAAATTATTGCACAGCGAGCGAAAATAATTGACATGTCAATTATCTCGATGACCCCTATCAAACAACGGCTGTTGTTCAATACATTGTGTGAATAGTGGCTGTTGTTTGCATTGACTTCAGTTAAACAAATTTCACTATGAAAAGAACGGCTGTTATAATTGAAAACATGTACGTTGTGTGAAAATAGCCTTAAAGGGGTACTCCGGCGAATCTTTTTCTTTCAAATTAACTGGTTTCTGAAAGTTTTCCATATTTATCAGCTGCTGTATGTCCTGCAGGAAGTGGTGTATTCTCTCAAGTCTGACACAGTGCTCTCTACTGCCACCTCTGTCCATGTCAGGAACTGTCCAGAACAGTAGCAAATCCCTTAGAAAACCTCTCCTGCTTTGGACAGTTCCTGACATGGACAGAGGTGGCAGCAGAGAGTACTGTGTCAGACTGGAGAGAATACACCACTTCCTGCGGGACATACAGCAGCTGATAAGTACCGGAAGACTGCAGATTTTCAAATTAAAGTAAATTACAAATTTAAATAACTTTCTGAAAGCCTTTGATTTAAAAGAATTTTTTTTCGCTAGAGTACTTCTTTAATTTACAAGATAAATGCATTTCCATTCTTCATTTAGGACAAATATCCACGACACCAGGATTTCTCCTAGAACATTGCATGTTGACAGTTTATATTACTGAATTATGCTTCTGTATATATTACATTAGATTAAATGTTCCTCTTAAGAGCGAGACCATTTATGACTCAGTCTTAATCGTCATTTCTGCGTAAAACCTTTATTGCGGACAGGATCACATATTTCTCCCATAACAAGGCACTATCATTTGAAATTCTAAGATAATTGGTAGCGCTTTAATGTTGATAAAATATGGAAGTTAAAAAAAAATCTGGCAATGTCAGGATAAACACTCATTACTGAAGAACGAAGGCGGCGTATGCTGAAGAGTCACTGAACGCCGATCTCTCTATCCTGCCAGTATGCTAAGTCTTATAGATTGTACATAATACTACTGTAGCTTCTGATTTTTTTTTTTCACTTCCAAGAAATTTATTACCAAGCTGCATCCCTTTAATACAGACTGTTTCAAAGAAGGCATACCAAAAAGAGTTAAGGTTCGTTTACCCGTAACGATTATCATGCGAATTTGCGCGATAATGATCGAAATCGAACGATAATCGTACGTGTAAACGCAGCGAACGATCAAACGGCGAATGAGAAATCGTTCATTTTGATCTTTCAACATGTTATCAAATCGTCATTTGTCGTTTGCCAAAAATTCACAGATCGTTCCGTGTGAACAGTCGTTCGCCGATTTAACCAATGTGTGAGATAGGCTTAAGCTATCGCAAAACGATCGCAAAAAAATTTTCCGTATGATATATCGTACCGTATAAACGCTGATCGTTAAGAAAAAAATTGTTACTCCGACATCGTTAATCGTACGTTCGGGCCAATTATCGTTTCGTGTAAACGCACCATAACATAAAATATAATCATTAAGGGTAGCTTCCCACACACCGTATCCCAGTGAATTTTCTGCTGCGGATATGCACCAGATTTGATGTAAAGAACGGAACACAGCATCAAATCTGCACCATCAAATCTGCTGCTGGTCTGCTTGCACATCGGTCGTGTCTGTTAGCACCCTAAACCCCATCCCTACCCCGTCCTCCAAATAATAATAATAATAATAATTATTATTATTATTTATTAACCTCTTAAGGACCCATGACGTACCGGCACGTCATGGATCACTGTCACTTAAGGACCCATGACGTGCCGGTACGTCATCCCTTTAAACGGGCGCCGCGGCCGGCCGGGTCCCGATCGGGGGAGATAGCCTGCTATAATACATAGCAGGCCATCTCTCCCTGTCGGCATGGAGGGTTGTTAACCCCCCCCATGCCGACGATCGCCGCTATTGGCTGATAAGCCCATAGCGGCGATCGGAACCTTTCCGGGCCATCGGTGGCCCGATGACCCGGAAAAAAATGGCGGTCGGTGCTGTCCGAGGACGGCACCGACCGCCATTACTGTAAAAAGTAATGGTGGTCACGGTACCACCGTCCCGATCGCCGTGAACGGCCGGCCAGCCGGCCGGCCGTTCACGGCGATCAAAGTCCCCACAAGTAATAAATACCTGCTCCGGACCCCTCAGCTAGGTAGCTGAGGGGTCCGGAGCAGGTATTTGTACATTACTCACCTGTCCCGGGGTCCTGATCGGCGTCTTCCGGGTTCCCGGCGTCCACTTCCTCTTGTTGGGACTTCGGCTTCTTCCGTGAGTCCCGATCGTCTCTTTCCGGCTCCAGCGTCGTCTATTTTCGTATTTTTCCGGCTCCAGCGTCGTCTATTTTCGGATCTTGCGCTCTGCTGCCCCCTAGCGGCTGATAAGTGTAATACACGTATCAGCCACTACAGGGATGTTCAGAATGTAGTAAAAAAAAAAATTTTTTTCCCAATTTTTTTTTTTTCTATTTTCCGCACCCTATCGCCGCTGAGTGTTGATCAGCATCGCACGAAAGTGCGCTGCTAATCAGCAACTCCTCCTTTTTGGCGTAGGGTGTTTTTTTTTTATATCCTACTGCCACGGTCTGCTTATAAGTGCCGAACATAAGTGCGGCATTCATCAGCAACACCATTTTTGGCGTAGGTTTTTTTTGTATACTTACTGTAAAAAACACGTAAAAAAACACTACATTACACCACACTACATTGAATAAAGTTTTACACTACACCACTACATACCCCATATACCAATCCCCATATAAAGATGGCCCCCAGGGTGTTTTCGGTGTCGGACGCATACGTTATTATTGCCTCCGACACCAAAACAGCCAGTGAGGATGAATTGGGGGGATCCTTCTTTCCTCCATTCATCCTCATCCTCCTCATCATCCAGTGACGTGTTTGGGAGTAGCGTAGCGTACGCTGCCTCCCGGACACGTCTTTTCCGCCAGTACCGTCCCAATAAGAGATGACGGTATGGCGTGAAATTCTACAAACTCTGTGAGAGTACCTCAGGGTACTCTTACAGATATAGGGTACGTGCACACTGCGGAATGGAGAAGGATAACCCTTCGTGCATTCCGCAGCTGGCACCCGCCGGCGGACTGATGCAGGGGCGCGTCTCCGCCTGTGTCATAGACTCTATCCTATGCATGGGCGGATTCCATTATCCGTCATTCCATCAACACGTTGGACGCAGAGCGGAATCCGCCCGTGCATAGAATGGAGTCTACGACACGGACGGAGACGTGCGCCTGCATCAGTCCGCCGGCGGGTGCCAACTGCGGAATGCACAAAGGGTTATCCTTCGCGATTCCGCAGTGTGCACGTACCCTTAGAGTGTATGAAGGAAGGGACACTCGAATCCAGCCGCCAGATGCCCCCCCCCCCATCCTCGGAGTTAGTGGGGAGATCGTCCGGGAACTGATCTTCCCACTGCTGGATAAAGGTCACCACCACCCGTACGGGGATAACCTTTATACCAGCACCCCCTCTTCCGGTCCCTCGCTGCCCGAGCTACTGTAGCTTGCGGCACGATCCGAACATATCAGAAGTAGTAATAGAGCCCTAATATTTAGCAGCCATGGAGCGGACCCAGCGCTTCTGGATATGAAGGACCCCGTATCGCACCAGGACAACATTCTCCAGGTGACGTCCCCCACACTGGAGAACAGGAGACCCCAGAAGAAGTGCAGAGTGTGGCGTAACAGGGGGATCAGGAAGGACAACATTTACCAGTGTGACACCTGTCCTGATCCCCCCGGCCTCTGCATACTGGATCGCTCCAAGGCGCACTACACGTCATTGGGGTTCTACATTATCTAAATTCTGTCCCTTATTCCTATTTCAGGGGTCACGTTGATCCAGGGATTATTCTGATAGCCATTATGGAGTCGGGAAGGAATTTTTCCCCTGTGATGAGGCTACTGTCGTCTGCCTCACGAGGGGTTTTTGCCTTCCTCTGGGTCAATACAGGTTGAATTTGATGGACACCTGTCATTTTCAACCTTATAAACTAATAATTGGCCTAATACCCCCAAATAAATTAGAATTGTCCCTTTTCCCCAGCTAAATAGGTATGGCTGCCATTCCCATTAGAGGAGGCCATGATGCAATTACAAAGCCTCTGTGCGGCCAGGACAGTAGAAACCCCCCACAAGTGACCCCATTCTGGAAACTACACCCCATAAGGAATCTAACAAGTGGGGCAGCGGGTATATGGCCCCCTGGTGACGGCCACATTTGGGACGTGAAAATGAAAAAAATGGTATTTTTTATTTTCACGGCACATGTCCTACACATGTGCCCATCACTAGTGGGGTCCATATGCTCACTGCACCCCTTGTTAGATTCCTTATGGGGTGTAGTTTCCAGAATGGGGTCACTTGTCGGGGGTTTCTACTGTTCTGGCAGCACAGGAGCTTTGTAATTGCGACATGGCCTCCATCCCCCATTCCAGCCTCTAAATGGCGCTCTGTCCTTTTGGTGACTTGCCCTGTGCCCATATGGCAAATTATGTCCACATGTGGGGTATTTTCGTACTCAGGGGAAACTACCCTACACGTTTTGTGTTCATTTTCTTTTTTAACCCCTTGTGGAAATGGAAAAAAATCAAGGCTAGACCAACATTTAGTGTAATTTTTTTAAAATTTTTACTCTAAATCATTGATCTTGTCTTGATTTTTTCATTTTCACAAGGGGTTAAAAGATAAAAAAAAACACAATGTGTAGAGCAATTTCCCCTGAGTACGGAAATACCCCACATGTGGACATAAAGTGCCATGCGGGTGCAGGGTAAGCCTCCAAAGGGAAGGTGCGCCATTTGGTTTTTGAAGGCTGGATTTGGATGGAATGGATTTCGAGGGGCCATGTTGCATTCAAAAGGCCCCTGTGTTGCCAAGACAGTTAAACCCCCCACAAGTGACCCTATTATGGAAACTACACCCCTCAAGGAATGTAACAAGGGGTGTAGTCAGCATATGGACCCCACTGGTGACGGGCACAAATGTGGAACAATGTGGCGTGAAAATGAAATATTAAATTTTTTACACTATAATGTTGGTCTAGCCTTGAATTTATCATTTTCACAAGGGGTTAAAAGAGAAAAAAACACACAAAATGTGTAGAGCAATTTCCCCCGAGTCCGTAAATACCCCACATGTGGACATAAAGCGCCATGTGGGTGCAGGGCAAGCCTCCGAAGGGAAGGAGCGCCATTTGGATTTTAGAGGTTGGATTTGGCTAGAATGGATGATGAACGCCATGTCGCATTTACAGAGCCCTTGTGCTGCCAAAACACTGTAAACCCCCCACAAGTGACCCCATTCTGGAAACTACACCCCTCAAGGAATCTAACAAGGGGTGCAGTGAGGATATGGACCCCTGGATGACGGGCACATTTGTGCCATGAAAGTGAAAAAATGAAAATTTT